>NW_027466879.1:2942500-3197500 GCF_046128005.1 Genypterus blacodes
CCTGCTGTGAGTGTGTGAGTGTGTGAGTGTGTTGTGTTTGCTCTCATGTCCGTACACTAAGTGAGCATCTGAATCAGTCGTTCTCTTGCATCACATTAGCATCACTTTGTAGCATTAAGCTGACGTCTGAACATTTCTATTTTTAATATCATTAACGGAGAACACGATGATTAAATAACATTTAGCTTGGTAACTCTTTCCCGTCCTGGTCTTTCCCTTTGAGGGGGCGTGTCAGAGGGTGTGAGGATCTGTGTGTGTGTGTTGGGTGTGGAGCAGCAGTGCATGTAAACGTGACACGCAGCATCACTCAAACATCAAACAACAACTCACTGCAACATGTCAGGGGCTGTAGTGTCTGTGTTTGTTGTTGTGCAGTGATTTGTGATGTGTCTGACTGAAGGCTCTCTGATCAGGATTACTTTCAAATCAAGCACGTATTGATCTGAATAATTGAAATGCATTATAGGTGTCACTTAATAATACATGTATACATTTCTGGATTTGAATTAAACATGGCCTCTCAGTCGTCACAATGTATCCTTTGCATTGCTGGAGTTCTAGCACAGGGATCCATAAGAGTCCAGTCAGAGGCCTGTTGGTTATGAGTTATGATTAGGACTGAAAATCAAAGGTTGACCTTCTGTCTTGATGGTAGAACGTCAGTCTCCTCCTCTCTAAGTGCAGCGTAATGAGAGCGTTGCCTGTTGGACAGTGTCCAGGCCTCCCTTTCATGTGGTCATGGCCATGTTAGCCTGGGCCTCCTTCTGCTGCAGCATTCCATCTCCTCTTCTCCCTAACAATTACATCCAACTTAACAATATGCTAATCATTAAATCAGGTTATGTGTAAATGTCAGCTATGTATCATAAATCCATCGATGTGATCCTTTTACATTTAAGCTTCATCTCCCATTTAGTCTTTGTTTGTAATTCTGTTGTTTGTGTTTGTTTGTTTTGCTATGTCAGGGTCTGTGGTTAACATTTTATAAGCCTGCTTTCATTTCTACAAAAACTCTGAAAGCTCTGAAAGCCAAAATGTGTGTGTGCGATTGCTGTTGCAGACGGATAATCTCCAGTCAAACAATGACACAGTGTTCTTCAGGGACGGTGTGCGTAGGATCGACTTTGTGTTGGCGTACGTCGACGACAAAGATGGAGAAAAGAAACAAGTAAGTGAAACTGAGACTGTGACTGATTCAAAACTGATTCAGCATTTTACATTGTGGCATTATTACACAGCACACACACACACACACACACACACACACACACACACAGCCTACATGCTGCAGTAAGGAGGAAGTAAGAACGGATTGGAAACACGGAATGAAACCGCGACTAGGAATCAAATATTAATATCAATAACAAAAACACAATCATAACTTTGATGACAAGATGAACTGCTCAATCAATCAGGCAACATAATGATCGTTTATTAATCTATACACCATTTACACACACATCAGATATGCATAAGTGTGTGTGTGTGTGTGTGTGTGTGTGAAATATGACTCACGTGTTTGTCAGTCACATGCTAGTAAGGACTCACTGTGACGGACTGATGATGATGACGATGATCAGACATTTGTAGACAATCAACCTTTCTATTCCATTCTATTCTTAAGCTTTCCCAGTCAGTATTTCATTTGTTTCTTTGAGTTGTTGTTCTTCACTTTGGGTCATGTGTTCCTGGTTCCTCTCTCTTCCTACTATCTATCTCCTGACAGACACATTGCAGTGCCTGCTCATGCCCACGACCAGCAACTGATCAATCTGCTGCTGTACGACTTTAAAATGTGCGGATTAGTGTTTGGGATTAGTGTTTGACTTGATGGTTGGAAATGAAAGCGGGTGGCAAAGGAGAGAAGTGTGAGTCTGTGGGCGTGATTCCGCTCTCACACTTGTAGCTCCTGTGTCTGTGTTTGCTGACAGGAGAAGCGGAGGGACTTTGAGGCCAACCTGGAGAAAGAAGGGCTGGAACTGGAGACTGAGGACAAAACGGTGAGAAGTGCATCCACAGAGCTCCAGCGCCATCTAGTGGGTGATGTAATGCAGCACATCGTTTCTGCTGTAGAAGTCTTAAAGGGGAGGAGGTCACGACTACGCTACAGCATTTCAGATGGAATTACTCTGCAGAGGTCATATTCAGTTCAACTATATTGTTATTTGTGAGCATAGTCATGTAATTTAAGCAATATTCAATAAACATCATGTCTAATAGAGGTGAAACAAACACTGATCTGCAGCTCACAGAGTTTCTTTGCTTGCTCTCTTCTGTCTTTGTCCCAGGACGCCAAAGACCATAAGACATATTTCCTGAAGGTCCACGCTCCATGGGACGTGTTAGCCAAATACGCTGATATCTTGAAGATCAAAGTCCCCTTCAAAGCCAGCGACATACCCCACGGGCGTGAAGTCCCCCTGGAGTGGCTCTCCCAGCCGTTCCGCCTGCCGGGCCACATCATGCGCCCCCAGCTGGACTACTTCACATCACCGTTTGACAAAAGCAAGACAGACTTCTTCCTCATCAATGACAGGGACACTTTCTTCCCTCCATCCACAAGAAACAGAATTGTAAGTGGAAACATCATTTATACTTACTTACATCTCAGTAAATCCAAAACAATTTCCAAGCTGCATCTATGGTGGCTGAGCTGGGAAGACTTTAGAATCATGTGGGGTTCAGACTCCATTTGTAGTGAATGTGTTTTTAGAATAATGTCAACTGTACTATACATCATGCTTTTTGTTGTTTTCTTGTGGGAGACTTTTTCACAAGCTCACAATTCAGCTTAGAGGAAACTTCAGCCTGAAGCTACATTTTCCACAAGAGATAAAAAAATAAAAAAGGTCTTAATGAAGTCATAAACCAAGCAGGCGCTGAAGGGAGTGGACTTGTCTACTAATTTATTCAATAGACGAGTTAGGAACCCCTAATGAGGCTCTGGGGTTGAATCAGGTGGAAATGAATCAGAGCTCTTATTGTTTAATCTGCTACACTCAATATGTTACTGTAATACATCATTTGCAAATTTTACAATCTTCATCTTCATCTTCATCATTCAGAAGATATTGACACATATGAATATGGCCTCTTATTTGGTTATAGTCAGGACACTGCAGACTGTGTAGTATTCCCTTTACATGTCTGATTCAGTGAAACTTTGCTTGTCTCTCAGGTCTTCTACATCCTGGCTCGCTGTTCGTACCACAAAGAGGGCCGGATGGAAAAGGACAGGACGGGAATCAAGAGATTACTCAGCAATGGGACCTACACGGCAGCATTCCCACTTCATGACGTAATATAATACTTTGTTTCCTATATATACTCACACAATGCAGTTCTGGAAGTAAGAGATTCCCTCAGATAAACAGCTTCTCTTCAGTTTCTCTCAGACTCAGCCGGTCTTTTGCCTCTATGAAACATCAAAAGTTGATTAATGTCATAAGTCAGAAGTGTATCACATGTCCGTGTTCTCATTGTTGTTTTTGTTGCTTTTTTCTTTCCCTCTCTGTATAAAACAATCGACTTAATGTCTCCTAAACCTCATGTCCATTTTATGTCAGATGCTTTCAAAACAAACAGGAAAGTTCACATAAATGCCAAAAGGGAAACATGCAGGGAACGACTCAGACAATAGAATATGTTTTATGTAGGTAGTACTTTAGTTGAGTATTTCTATTTTGTGAGATTTATACTGTAATCACGTTCTGCACAATATAATTTAACACTCCCAACACTCAAACACTCGCATCTAGACTGAGCACTCTATCATAATTTGTGTTCTTGCTTGTGCGTTTATCAGTCTTGCAGCCATAACATCAATCTAACCTGTACAGTTTGATCATATAATTGCCAGATTTTATGTGTACATCCCCAGTAACATCCACTGAATGATTCTTACTTTCGTGCCAATCGAAAAAGTAATTTGAACAAAGTGCACAACATTTCTTTATTGTCGATCCCTTCAGTGTCGATATTGGAAAAGGGCAAGAAATGCTGAATGTGAGAGCGAACGCTTCAACCTGTACTCGCACTGGGCCAGATTCCTCTGCTTTTACAAAGAGCAACCTCTTAACCTCATCAAGTATGTACGCCACAGCCAAACGCTTACTTTATGGACGTTTCCATGATGAATTGTGAGATTTGGACGCTCATGAGGAATCACTCTTTGCTTGCAGGAAATATTATGGAGAGAAGATCGGTATCTACTTTGCCTGGCTGGGTTTCTACACAGAGATGTTGTTCTTTGCAGCCATCATGGGCCTCATATGTTTCATCTATGGACTGCTCAGTTATGACGACAACAAATCAAGGTTAGTACCACCAGGGGGCATCTGGGAGCAGATTTACTATCGTGCCCCAAAGCTTAATAGTTTCATTCTGCTATTGCTGTAATAAAGGACGGCCTGTTTGTTGTCATATTTTAATCCTATAAGCTCAGATTCCTTTTCCTTTATGTATTTACTCCCACAGCAAAGAGATTTGTGATCCCAACATCGGAGGCAGTATTGTGATGTGTCCACTGTGTGACAAAAAGTGCAGCTTCTGGAAGCTCAACTCTACCTGTCTCTCATCCTGGGTAAGAATAAAACACTTCACCAAACTCCATTTTAAAACCAAAGCAATGAATGTAAAATGTCACTATTTTACTTCTTACATTTGTAGTCAAAGTCCTAGTAAATGAAATAATTGCTAGCTTGTGTTGTTTTATGAACACAGATCTCTCTTACTGCATGATTAAGTGTTTTGAGTCAGACCTTCCATTAAAACAAATGAAACACGTCCTGCTGAGTCAGCAGTATGTCACCCACTTTGTGCCCAGCGTGTTTCTCTCAGGAACTTATCCTGCTCCATGTTTTCTCTTCCAGCAATCCCATCTGTTTGATAATGAGGGCACAGTATTCTTTGCCATATTTATGGGGATCTGGGGTAAGTGTCAGTGTGTGACGCCATCGCTGTGCTTAACCTGCGTGCCCCCACACAGCAAGACAGACTTTCACACTTCAAACCTTTTCACACCGAAGCACCGAGCTTTCTCCACAGTGCTTTAGATCGGATCCACTTGCCAGCACCGTGACTTTATACAACAGCGCTCTCTTAGCTTGCCAGGCCCACGGCTACAAACTGATTAGTCCTTCCACTACGCTGCTTTGCCAAGAACTGATGAGGGATCATGGCAAAGCTGAAACACGGCAGAGCTGCTTTCATGTATGACCCTTGTGAACACTTCCTCACTTAGAACTCAATTAGGTGTAAACAAACATGACCTGTAACTCCACTTGGACTAAGAATACCAACTTGCGACTCACTTGGACTTGACTCGTTTTGACTTGCAAAGATTTGATACATGACCCAAAGCACAGATACAAGATTGTACTGTTAAATGTAAATGTGCAGTGAATCAGTCAGAATCTCTGATCTGTGCTGAACTGATCAAACAGACAAAACCATAATGATAATGAATAAAAACAACAGTCGATCTGTTATTGATCAGAATATAATGAACATCATGGGAATTGAAACACAAATATGCAGTTTTGAACACGGCTCATCTCATTAATTCATATTCTTGTTTCCTTCCCCTGAATGTATTTGACAGTCACTTTGTTTCTGGAGTTCTGGAAGCGGCGTCAGGCCCGGCTGGAGTACGAGTGGGACTTGGTGGACTTTGAAGAGGAACAACAGCAGCTTCAGATCCGGCCTGAGTTTGAGATCAGCTGCACGACCAAGAGACTCAACAGGGTCACACAGGTGCTTCACCTCTTTCTTTGGAACACGGAAGTTAAGCGTTACATCTTTATGTGTAAGATGTATTAAGATTGAGTAATATTTCAGGAACTGGAGCCGTACCTCCCCCTCACCAGCAAGGCCGCTCGCTTCTGCCTCTCATCGGCCACCGTCATCTTCTGGGTAACTTCAGATTAACTCCACTTGTCTGCTACACACTCTACTACATCTGAGGTTGTCATCCATGCCGACTCACACACTGCGTCACTTGCTCCCCGCAGATTTCTCTGATTGTGGCTTGTATCATTGGGGTCATAGCCTACAGGCTGGCTGTGTTCGCCGCCTTTGCCAGTGTCATGAAGGACCCGATGAGGAAGATCCCGTTGGTGGGAAACCTCATCACTCCACAGCTGGCGACATCTGTCACCGCTTCCTGCATTAACTTTGTCATCATCATGATCCTCAACTTCCTGTATGAGCGTGTGGCCATATGGATCACTGATCTGGGTGAGGAGAGCTCAGCTGAGTTTTGTTGTGTCCGGACGATCGTCAAGTCAATCCCACTGCTTCACACTGTGACTTTACTGTGTGATGTCATCTTCATTCTCTTTGCCTCTTACAGAAATTCCCAAAACCCACCTGGAATATGAGAACCGGCTGACCATGAAGATGTTCCTCTTCCAGTTTGTCAACTACTACTCCTCCTGCTTCTATGTCGCCTTCTTCAAAGGGAAGTTCGGGGGTCATCCTGGAGATTACGCCTACATGTTTGGCAAACGGAGCAAACTGAGGAACGAGGAGGTGAGAGCTTTATTTACGCTTCAAAACAAAGAGATACAAGTTGTTATTGATCAGAGGCTGATTTTGCCATTGATTATGCTGCTTCTGTCTAAATTATAATGTAATTTCTTCAGTACTATCAGTATTATTTACAGTTGTAGGACCATCACAGAGTCTGTTCCTGTTACAGATCAACAAAGAAGTTCTTTATTTGCTAGTGGTTCCACAGTGTTCTGCACATCAGAGCAGCTACATGAAGGATGTGCATCAAATCAAAGTGTGTATCCATCAAACTAAAGCGCTCCTCCTGTCCTAGTGTGACCCCGGCGGCTGTCTGATCGAGCTGACCACACAGCTGGTGATCGTCATGGTAGGGAAGCAGATATGCGGGAACATTCAGGAAGCTCTGCTGCCGTACGTCTGCCACATCTAACATCTATACATTATGCTTTGATCATGGGAAATTCAGAAGTGTAACACAAAAAGACACGTGATCCAACCTAAACAAGTCTTTCCTGCTCTGATTTGAATTTGTCAGATTTATGCAATTAGAACTGAAGGCTTTGTGAAAATAAAACTGAACTATATTACCATGTCTTCATACATACTACTTATTTATAACACCTTTTAATTAATTTGAAGAGAAATGGAACAATTGGAATAAATGACAAACATTAAACCATCTAAACGATAAATGAATTTCTTCTTCGTTGGTTTCCTGACAGGGTGATGCGAAACTGGTGGAGCGGCAGAAGAGGGCGCCACCATCCTGAGAACCATTACAGCCGCTGGGAGCAAGACCACGTCCTGCAGAACTTCACCCAGCTGGGCCTGTTCTACGAGTACCTGGAGATGGGTGAGGAGCAGCAGGATCGCCCTCATAAACAGGATGTGGCTGCTGTGTGATGTCATGACAGCTCAACAGTCTCCTTCTGTCTCCTCCTCCTCGCTCTTATCTTCTTCTTTCAGTGGTCCAGTTTGGCTTCATCACCCTCTTTGTGGCCTCTTTCCCCCTGGCCCCCGTCCTGGCTCTGTTCAATAACATCCTGGAGATCCGGGTGGACGCCTGGAAATTCACCACCCAGTTCAGGCGTCCGGTGGCGTCAAAGGCCCGAAACATCGGAGCATGGCAGGAGATCCTCAACACAGTGGCCATTTTATCTGTAGTCACCAATGTGAGTGTTTAATGTCAATAACTCTGCAACCAAGATGCTTCTGTTTTAAACTTCTACTCATTTCTGTGTTTTCATACATTGACGGCCTTGTGTGATGACTCTTCCCTCAGGCCTTCATCATGTCCTTCACCTCGGACATGATTCCCCGTCTGGTCTACCTGTACGCTTACAGCTCAGATGCCACTATGAGCGGCTACATCAACAACAGCCTGGCAATATTCAACATCTCGCAGATTTTTGCGGACAACATGCCGGAAGAGTTCCCTCTCTGGTTTGATAACACCACCACCACCTGCAGGTACGGAGCTTCAGGCTCTGACACGCGTGTGTGAAAGTGACCATCTGAATGGAATGTTGCTGAGTTTAAGTCATGACTAAGTATAGCTTATTTGTTGGACATTTTGACGTTACTAAATGTTGTTTTGCTGTTATTTTCTGTGCTTCTTTTGTACAGATACCGTGACTATCGTTACCCTCCTGGCCACCAGTGGGCGTATCGTCCCACAATGCAGTTCTGGCACATCCTAGCAGCCAAACTGGCCTTCATCATTATCATGGAAGTAAGAAATCCCCTCTGATAAACAGCTGCTCTTAAACATGCTCAGACTCAGCAGGCCAGACTCCCAAACAGCTGCTCAGATCAAATGTAACTGATGTGGTGACTCTTCTCCCTCCGCAGCACGTGGTCTTTGTGGTGAAGTTCTTCGTGGCGTGGTTGATCCCCGACGTTCCGTCCGACGTGAAGGCCAAGATTAAACGGGAACGCTACCTGATCCAAGAGTACCTGCACAACTACGACGTGGAGAAGCTCAAACTGCAGCTGAGTGCCAGTTTCATCACCGAACCTCCGTCAGAGATGTCCTGTACCACAGACAAGAATGAATGTGAAATGCTGTCTGAGTGCCTCTAGCCCCGCCCCCCCTCACACCTCTGACCAAGCCAACAAGGCTCATTCCTGGGAATTTACCCTTCACCCAGAGGAGAGCCACATTCCAACAGCTTTTGCTTTGGGGAGACATTTTCTGTCTTGTGTTTTCTTGTAGAATGGAAATTGGGTGTCTACTTGAACTCCTATATTAGGATCTGAGGCATCAGAGCAGTTTCCAACTCTACATTTCCCTTTCTGAAACACTTCAACGGCTGTAAATAGATTGTGCCATTGTGAATTGTTCAAAGATGTTGGGACGGAGTAGAACAGGATGTCTGCAGAGCTCCTGCTGTGAAGAAGTCACGTGTGTGTGTGAAGTGACGGCTCTGTGTTCGTGGTGTTGTACGCGCGGCATTATGTGTGATTACGCAACAGGAGAAGGCATATAGGCTATGGTATTTACCTGCATGTTGAGGTTCTGATTGGAATGTAAGATAATGGACCGGACATGTAGGAGAATCCAGATTAACAGGATTAGAACTTCATGTCATTTAACATAGAAAGTCCAAAGTCAAATAATAAGATAAGATAAAAATCACAGTAACAGTTTATTGAAATAAGTTTTGATTGTTGGTTAGTCAACTTTGTTCTCATGTTTCATATTTCCTCATATCTCTGGTTGGTAGCCGGCCAGTTACTAATGACTTCCCCTGATATATAGCTGGACTATATGCTTGAGTGTTAAGTTTGGGAAATCGTCTTTGAAACTGTGCATTAAAACCTTGACCTCCATTACAGTAACACATTAACACACACACAGGCACACACCTGTATGAGTCCACACATTCCGCCCTAAATGAGGGACTTCAGTATTAATTTATGGTGAATCAGCAACTGCAGGCCAACGTGCAATCTTCTTAATGTATCTTGGATTTCCAACTTGCTGTGGGACCAATTAGTTCATCGCTGCCATGACAACAGACTACAAGACCATGCAGTTTGAATACAATCAGCGCTTGTATGATGCGAGGTAGCTGGGATCCTCATAGTGTAACAGACACATGCTGCTTTCAGATCTCACATTCTTCAAGTTTCACTGTGAGATGGAATCACAAGGGCAAGAGTTTCAGTGAAGGAGAGTGATGCATTTTTTTGTAAAGAGTTTATACTTGCTAGCTGCTTGCTGGTGTTTCTGTAGATAATCAGAACTATTTGACATTAATTGTGGTGCGATTAATGTTCATTGGCTGGATTGAGGTATTAGTCATCCCTTTACCTGTGGTACAGTCTTTATTCTCTACATGTCATCGCCTCTGTGAATGGGATAAATAAACATATAATCTTTACATCCTGTACGATAACATTGTAACTGCAATGAGAGACTCAAGTGCTTATTACACAGAAGCTTCAACATTTATCATATACTATACATATATCATATAGAAATGTGTGCCTACAGTCAAACCTTTCATGATGTGTGGCGTGCGTGATGCAGTTGTGTTTCCCAAACGTGAGCAGTTGAGAGTAAGCAAAGCCAAACTTCACTCGTATCTCAGGATTAGAATTGTTTGTTGAGGCTCAGAGGCGGAGACGGTGTGCTGACACGCCTATCCAGATGTTCTTTGCAAAGGGTTACTGCATGATCTTGTGAGTGCATGATGCATTTGCAAACGAATGCCTTAAAATCTGTGTTTACTCGTTTTTGTATGATTTTATAACAACTTTTCCTATCTGACTTCCAAGCCAGAGTGAAACATCCTGTCTGTGTCACGTTTGATGTGCATGAAATTCAATCTAGTGAATATTTGTTAACTGCATTGTAACTTCACTGTATTCCATTGTACAGCAACACAGTAAGATTGCTAAAAAATTAACAATAAATTAAGAACTACGTGAATGTAATGCTTTTATGAGTGAAGAAGGTGCAGTGCCGTAACTGACCACCAGATGGTGCCCAATACCCATAAATGACAGAGGGCCTTCTCCCTTCTTTTGTCCTCCCAATTCTTAATCTAATCTACAATTTGTCTGAACGTATTATTATCATTATCATTATTATTGTTATTGTTGATATAATATTATTACTATTATTTGTCTACTATCGACCAATTAGGTCTGCAAATGTTGCAGACCAGCAATCATCACATAAATGCTTAGGATCTTATACAATTTATAATAATATTTCCCCAAAAATGCGCGCTTCTGTCACAAAGTGTGTTTGTGTGTGAGGGAAGGAGGAAATGGGGGAGACTCTTCAATTATTAATGCGCAGGAGCGTTGGGGGGGAAATCCACTCCTGCTCATTTAGTTTCCATAGCACCGCCCTTAGGGGAACTGTAGCTTCCGTGGGCTCAGGCTGCTTTTGTTTGAACCTTTTTTAATAACAGAAAAAAACATAAAATAAAAATAAACTCTGAATAAATCATCATTTCGCTCCACATCATTTAGATTTATAATAATAACAGCCGCAGCTGTTTGACTTTGACTGAACCTCTGTGTTTCCCCCTTTAACGCGCTCGGTGCCGTGTGTGTGCTCCTGTGTGTTGCTCCTGTGCGGCGGCTTGTGCGCGCCGCTGGCCAGACGTGCGCCTCGGAGCCGCTGTCTGTCGCTGACCTCGGTGCTGAAACACGACGTCAGACGAACCTGCGCTCGCCACAGGAGACGCCAGCAGCCTGATTCACTCACACACCTCCGGCTCACACACTCCCGCTCTCTACACTTTGTGGCTTTTCAGTTATTAATTAATTTTTTATCTCGTCATCTCTTTTTCTTTTTTTCTCTCTCTTTCTCCCTTGTAGTCGTTTTCCGTGTGACCGAGCCGCATCTCTCTCTCTCTCTCTCCGCCCGCCGCTCATCAACTTCACTCGGCTTGGCTTTTTTCGTCGTGATGGCACTTGGCGCGTCTGCGGTGCGGCAGGCAGGAGCGGAGCCGCGGCTGCATGCGGGCGCACAGCGCGTTTGATCCCCCGCAGCACATGAGCCTCTGCACGCTGTAGCGTTTTCATCACAGCGGTTACGGGATCACAACCGGCACCGTCCGCCTCCCGGGACTCAACATTTAACGTCACTTCATTGATTTGTTCTCTACCTTCGCAGCCGCTGCGTTCGGCCGTCCTGCGCCGTAACATGACGCGTAAACATTAAATGATAGATCTCACACAGGCCTGAACATAGAGAAACTGGACATGGAGTCGGTGAAGTCAAGAGCCGCGGCGGGGGTGAAGGAATTCGCGGGGAAGACCCTGGGCCAGATGTACAGGTAGGGACCCGCGTGTGTGTGCGTGTGTGTGTGTGTGTGTGACGGGGCTGATTGACACGCGTCGCTCCCCGGCAGACTGGAGCGATCAGCGGCGTGTTTGTGGGTCTGTAGGCCGCTAGAAAAGCCTTGTTTTACAACTTATAGGGATCAGTAGTCACGCCTCTGGAAGTGAGAAGAAAATTATGCAATCAAGTGTGTGTGTGTGTGTGTGCGTGTGTATGTTAAGGAGCGTGCATTTGGACGCGCGCATGGGGGGCGTGTTCGTGTGTGTGTGTGTGTGTGTGTGTGTGTGTGTGTGTGTGTGTGTGTGTGCGTGCGTGCGTGCGTGTGTGTGTGTGTGTGTGTGTGTGTGTGTAGTGATGGCAGCGGTTGAGATGAACTAAGATGCCTCTGATCTGCTTGACTCAGTCCAGTGTCGCATACACACATTCAGGCCCGTCATTCAAATAAAAAAAGGCCTAAATCTCATTTCCGGTCATATTCAGAGACAAACACGAGCCCAAAGACATTTCTCACGTTATTTAAGATGCATTTATAAGATTTCGATCCTGTATTTCTTCTTCTTCATCATCTTCATCTTGAGCAGCGGCGGCGCAGGCCTGATTTGCATAAATGAGCCTTTGAATTATTTAAACGCCATCACTTTGAGTCATTAAGCATCGATGGGATTTTCTATCTTTCGTTTGTCTCATTTGTTTGTGCACATGTGAGGAAAATAACACACACACACACACACACACACACGCATCTCCTGTCTGTGTGCTGTTGAAGAAAACACACGACTAATTCCTTGAATTCCCTTGAATTCCCTTCAATCCGGTAAATGGCGTGTAAAGGTTTATACCATTAAAGCTGCGATGCTTATGAACGTGTTTTCATTCAGATTATTACAAAACGGCAGTGATGCGATTTCATTCCTCCCGAGGCCTTTGATTCTTTGATTCCATCGCATTTGACACTAAACTCTGCATGTGATTCATTTTTCCCTTCCCTGTGTTGTTGCTCCAAACATTTTCGATTTGCCTGATTTGCGTGGTTTGTGCTCGTTAAGGGGAAGAGGAGGAAAAAAAGCAACGTGTCACGAATAAATATGAATAAATATGACGGGGGGGAGGGGGGGCGTGGGTGTGAAGGGGAGGCGGGGGGGGGGGGGGGGGGGGAATGCCCACATGTCGAGCCTGCGTGGATCTTCTTCTTCTGCTCGGTCCCGTGAATGCTAATGAGGGTGAGAGTGAACGGGATGCTGCAATGCGGATTCAGCTCCACACACACTCACACACACGGAGGCTCCACCGGCTGCTGCGCGTGTGAGAGAAACAATCCAACACTCGGCTTTGCTTTGTTTCTTACACACACGTGGACACTTGAGGGGCGATTTCGTTGTCCACGTGTTTGACTCATCGGGATTTGACCTCATGCGTGTGTGTGATGCTCATTAAAGCCTCTGCAGACACGTGACAGTGCAGAGGCCTCAGCAGCTCTGCAACACGGAGGAGTTCAAGGAATTATAAACAAATCCATCACAACATTCATGTCATTTAAATCACAAGGGAGAGAAACAACCAATAAGCACCAGGGAAATAAAACATACATTTAATAATAGAAATGAGAAGAAGGCTCTTATCATTGGATTGGCTTAAGAATAATAGCAGATTTATTATTTTTTATTATTATTTCCAAACGTCTCATGTGTCATGTGTTACCGGGGGGCCGTGAGCCACGCAGTGATGTCCGCACCTGGCTGTTGCAGGGTGATAGAGAGGAGACAGAAGACCGGGGAGGTGATCGAGATGACGGAGGACGGGCGGCCCCGGGAGGCCGCGGAGAAGAAGCCCCCGCTGTGCGACTGCAAGTGCTTCGGTCTGCCGCGCCGCTACATCATCGCCATGATGAGCGGCCTGGGCTTCTGCATCTCCTTCGGGATCCGGTGTAACCTGGGCGTGGCCATCGTGGGCATGGTGAACAACAGCACCATCCACCAGAACGGCAAGATCATCATCAAGGAGGTGTGGCGACGTGCACCAGCACCGACACTTTACTGACGCCAAAGTGACGTCATTCATGTTCCCAAGGTGCATGGGCGAGAGAACGAATCAAACAGTGAAGGAGGAGAAATTAGATTCATCACTAAATGACCAAACTCACAGGCCTCATGTGGTGTCACAGGCCGCAGGGTTTGGTAGTTCATCTATATCATCTCCTTTAATCTTATTCGTACTCTCAGCTTTGCAGTCATGGCCGATATGCTCTATGATTTCCCATAACATGTTGGAAATACATTAAAACGTAAAAATTAGATATCTTAAATTAGACCTAATTGGAGTGCCAAATGATAACACACACACACACACACACACACATTTACTCACCCAAGGTAACACTTGCACACTGATCTATAAGAGACCGTGCTGACTAAGATATTATTTAGATTATAGATCATATGTGATGGGTTCAAAAGGCATTCATATCTGTATGTGTGTAGGCCTCAATTCAGATAAATCTGTCAACAATGACAATAGTCGATTGTATTTGCAAATATTAAATATTAAATTCCAACCTACTGATGTATGTGCATGTGCCTAAACTGTATGGATGCTTTATTACGTTGTGTCATTGGTGAATCCACATCATATGTTTGGTTAAAAATTAAGCAGCTATGTTTTGGCATTGATGCAAAAATAAAATCACCAAAATGGCTTTAAATCCTTCACCAACAGTTCACTAATTTTAAAACACATAACCAGCCTTTCTCCAGTGAGAGAGATTGAGTGGTTATGTATTAATATTGTGCTAGAGAGCAACCAGATCAGCCAACATTAACCTTTAAAGGCCTTTTTTTTTTTTTAAATAGGCCCAACATCCCAGACATCTTTTTTCCCCCTCCAGTTTATTTCTGAAATGTCAGCCTAAAATAAACATTTTTCAACCCTGCTTCAACTTTGCTTTCTCTTCCTGCTGCGTGCCAGAAAGCCAAGTTTAACTGGGACCCGGAGACGGTGGGGCTGATCCACGGCTCGTTCTTCTGGGGCTACATCGTGACGCAGATCCCGGGAGGCTACATCTCCTCCCGGCTGGCTGCTAACAGGTAGGCGGTACTCATGGCAACGCCCATATTTATATTTATATGATGTTTTATTTATATTCTAACCCGAAAATATCGATTTGAGGCACTCTGGGTGACAAACTGAGAACAAAATTGACGTGGTGATATTTTTTTGTGTGTCTTCGATATTTTCAGAACGGGCAGAAAAGGGAAAATAATCCAAAAAAAAAAAATCACATTTTAATAGAAACACATGAAACACAGCCGAGGCCAACGTAGGAAAGATGGCGTTAGAGTGATGTTGATGTGAGCGGTACGGAGGCGCTGTTCCGGGTTGAGGGAGGGAGGCTGTTAGGTGTTGGGTGTGTTTGGGGCTGCAGCAGCTCCCGGTGTCATGGCGCGGCGCCACCTGTTAATGAGCTCCCCCGGGGCTCGGCGCTCAGCTGCGGCTCTCTCGGGCCGCGGACACCGACACGCCGGGGGCTTTGGTTCACACGACAAGGGCGACTCATGAGCCACATTTATTATCAACAACGAAGCGCACTTACTTATATATAATATGTGTATAGATAATGTTTACATTAAGGCCT
Organism: Genypterus blacodes; assembly: GCF_046128005.1. Taxonomy (NCBI): domain Eukaryota; kingdom Metazoa; phylum Chordata; class Actinopteri; order Ophidiiformes; family Ophidiidae; genus Genypterus; species Genypterus blacodes. Next base: position 2,957,947 of record NW_027466879.1, read on the forward strand.
CGGACTGCGTGTTTTTTAAAATTATAAATAGTGGATAAACCTTAAAATGCTCCTCCATTGAGGCAACATTCGTTTCTATCTTCTTCACATCACAGGCTCTTCATTTCCGTTTGTCAACAAGTCAAGATAGTGATCTCATCATTACATCTACAGCGCGACCCTCTGCCAGATAGTGATCCACGGAGCAAGTGGATGATTCCATTACAGCGCAGACACGTTATGAATGAATCTGTCTCCTATTGAACGGCCATTATTTATAAGATTTACTCTCCTCTTCTTTGATTGACACCGCGATGTAATAAATCGATTGGCCTCGTGCCCAACAGTGGACTGATCCGGATTAGAGCTTGCTCGAGAGACAGAGACAAGGACTAGCTGCCGGGCTGTTTTTGGATGGTTTGGTCCACATTGTGCCTCATTCCTGTTCCCAAACATCACAAAGACGAACACTGACTACATCTAAAAGCTTCTTCTAAACGAACGATTCGATTCTTCCACAATATTGCTCTTTAAATGTGAATCTGTATTCAAGTCGAACCGGTTTCTATATTGTTAAAGGGAATAATGACGCAATCTGACGTAACTAAGCCAATCAGAAGGGATCCACGTTTGTGTCCATTGTTAAAGCCTGGAATTGTTTCAGGCTAACTGGAACGATTAGAACACCGATTCAAAATTAAATGAATGTAAAATGCAAATAAATCACATTCAAATCAATCAATATGAAGTTCTGTAATGTTCATATTGTTATTCATCATAGAGGGATTTTAATGACATGTAACCAGAGAGGAGAAATCTCATAAATAAATAAATATAGCATAAACCAAACAATAACAATAAATGTTAAACACTCAGATCACACAGGGCAGTGATACAGTATATCTAAATGTGACTAAATGATGCTTGTTTACAGGGTTTTTGGTGCGGCCATTTTCCTCACCTCAACGCTCAACATGTTCATTCCCTCGGCTGCCAGATCGCATTATGGGTGTGTCATTTTTGTCAGGATATTGCAAGGCCTGGTGGAGGTAAGAGCTTGTTTCCTATAGCAACCAAATTCTTCTGTGCTCATGAGGAGAATGTAAACGTGTGTAAACTGACATATTGTTTATTTAGATGTGGATTAGTTGTGAATCCCATGTACAGATCATAGAGGTCATACAACATGGTGTGTGTCTGTCATTACTAGATCACACAGAATATAAATAGCTGATTTGTAGTTTCAGAAGCTATAGGTTACAAATACTATAGACTTACAATTTTCACTAAAGCCAAATAAAGCGTGTAACTCACACTGGGCAGCCTGAGGATATGTGATACAGGCTGTATTGATCCAGTCTACTTTGAGTTGGTGGGATAGCCCAGTGCACTGAAACTCGATGTGTCCTGTACACAACAACACAACGGCTATTAGTTGATACACAAATACATCAAAATGGAACTGCCGATATGCAAAAGCTGGGGAATCCTCTCACTACATAGTGAACCATGACACACAGATCTGTGTGTAAACACAGTCTTGACATGCTGGGGCTCCTTTGCTGTCTGTAGTTCCTGGAGGTAAAGGTGCATTGGTTTAACATATCTGCAAGTTTCATTGACATAAAGACATTTCTGACTGAGATTTATTGCTTGTGGACAAATTATCATGAGCTGTTATTTACCTAAAATAGGCCTTTTCTTATATTATTGTCAATTGTGTGGCTAAATAACAATTTTTCATTAATATCCCCCAGCAAGAATGTTGGCACAGCATTTCTCTCCCACACACACTTGCAGGATCTGTTCAAATTAGAGGCTGGTGAACATTTAATAGCTGCAGCTGATGAACATCTCATCCGCTCCTCTTTGCTTATGCCATTGATTAATTTGTTCATGTTAATTGCCCGGGTGAAATGTTAATTTGTGTTAGTTATTATTTCACATGTCTCTTTGTTCACATTTTAAAGGGTTTTCCCTAATAAATTGATGGAACAGTCTATTCCAACACTGTGACTCACAAGGTGATCTGTGGCAATCAAAAGCATTGCAACCAATTTTTGCTGTTTGAATTACAAATGCATGAAGTGACAAAGGTTAACTATCATTTCATAGATGTGAATATGTTGTTATGATCAAGCAGATATGGTACAAAATGCTGGTGGGCCTCATTCTACAGCAGAAGCTTGTGTGTGTATTCGTTATAGGGAGTTATATGCTTCTATTTTTACACTTTGGGAGGCATGATTTGAAGAATGTGTTGCAGTGTGCTGGAGTAAACTGGGGCTACCACAAATGGCTGACGCTGAGCTTTGAGCACTAAAAAACGCATTGGGAGTATAAGAAAGTGTAAATGCTCACCCCAGCAGCTGCTTATCTAATACATATACCTTCAGACTGAGTTTACACAGACTACTGCTTTGTGGTTTATTCATTCAGGGAGTCACCTACCCTGCCTGTCACGGCATATGGAGCAAATGGGCTCCTCCACTGGAAAGGAGTCGTCTGGCCACCATCTCCTTCTGCGGTAAACACCATTCAATTGTCACGGTGGCCATTTGGTCTTTGTTAGGTTTTAGAATGTCATGTTTGTGTTTAAATGGACGTGATTGTGACCTCTTGTTCCGTCGTCTCGCATTGGTGCAGGCTCGTACGCCGGTGCTGTCATAGCGATGCCTCTGGCTGGGATCCTGGTTCAGTATTCAGGCTGGTCCTCTGTGTTCTATCTCTATGGTAAGACTCAGGATTTATGATGAGGGTTTGTGATACGTGTGAGAAAGTGAGTGTCTATAATTGAAATAGGATATGATATATATTTTAATGATGCAACAATGAACAAAGAATGAAAGACTGTTCAATTATTGAAATGTTTTGAAGCTCTGTTTAAGAGCAGTTAGGAGTTTGACTGTCAGAGTTCAGTGGAAGTCAAATTGATTTACTCAGGCAGGCTGTACATTGATTTCCTCCCCCAATGTTTTTGGTGCATCAATAAATACCCCCCCCCCTCACACACACACACACACACACACACACACACACACACACACACACACACACACACACACACCTTTCTCTCTGGATTAGACACAGTTATCTTTACTGTCTGGGCTACTCTCCGGCATTTCATAAAGTTCAGGCTGCCAAATACTGAGCATGTTCTCATGTAAGTTCTGAGGTCAAATCTGCTGCAGTGCCTCATCTGCACTTGTCCAACTTTCTTCGTTCTCACACGTAAACTGTGTGTGTGTGGTGTATGCAGGGTGCTTTGGCATCTTCTGGTACATGTTCTGGATCCTTGTGTCGTACGAAAGCCCTGCAGAACACCCGACCATCACTGACGAGGAACGCTGCTACATCGAGGAAAGCATCGGAGAGAGTGCCCAGCTCATGAGCGCTGCTGAGGTGAAGACACACTCTCCAGAGGACATCTAACACCCAAACAACACATTTTCTGTAGTACCAAGACAACACCAAGCTGCAGATCTATTTCCCATTTAAAGACAAACACTATCAGGAATCACATCAATCCACATTGACCTGATGCCAACTCTTTTATTCCAGAAATTCAAGACCCCCTGGAAGAAGTTCTTCACCTCCATGCCTGTCTATGCAATCATTGTGGCCAACTTCTGCAGGAGCTGGACATTTTACCTGCTGCTCATCAGCCAGCCTGCGTACTTTGAGGAAGTGTTTGGCTTTGAGATAAGCAAGGTAAGGAAACAGTAAGAATCAGCACACAAGTGACAAACACGAGGGGAGAAACAGTGTGATATTCAATAAAGTAAACAAATGAACGAATGAACATCTGCCATCATCGTTTCATATTTCTTCAAAAAGCTTCATATTACATGTACGATGCGTTCCACTGTGTGATGATCTGTGATGTTGTTCTAGGTTGGCATGCTGTCTGCGTTGCCACATTTGGTGATGACCATCATCGTGCCCATCGGTGGCCAGCTGGCCGACTACCTGCGCAGCAGGAACATCCTGACCACCACCACTGTCAGGAAAATCATGAACTGTGGAGGTGAGAAGTCTGAAGTGAGGACGAAAAATGATTTCTAACACCTCGCTCCCTCAGTCACAGGGTGTTACCTTCATGGTGTTAGATCTATATTTTTTGTGAGTTGGTCATCACTGCATGACCAGATGGCTTCAAGCTGTAAGAGACTGTCGTGATTACAGGCGTAGTCTATCTGTTCAATACTCGGACACAAGTTGCCTCCATGATTGTGTGCATTGTGTGCATTGATTTGATATCTGTCACTCGTGCCATTGAGTGCAGAGCGTGTATCATATCCTGCCTAATTCAATTGGCAGAGCCATGGCTGGCAGCCTGTGTGTTTTGTGTGAGTGTGTGTGTGTGTGACGTGCTGTGTTTCTTTGTCAGGATTCGGCATGGAGGCCACATTGCTGCTGGTGGTCGGCTATTCCCACAGCAAAGGGGTGGCCATCTCCTTCCTGGTGCTAGCTGTGGGCTTCAGTGGGTTTGCTATATCAGGTTAGTAGAAAGTCAACACACACTTTTTAATCAGTCAAGATTTAGATTTAGGACAGTGCATCTAAAGCATTGTGTAGAAACTAGTTGTGGCCATTGATTTTGGGAGTCTAAGGCCACAAAGCTGTACATTTTTACAATTCTATGGGAAAAATGTTTCCTGTTTCCTTTAGCCTTACACAGACATGAATCAACACATCTTCATATCTCATTTTACGCTCAGTATCATTGGATGTGGGTTGATCTTTTCCAGGTAGCCCACCCCACCCCCTCCTCCCTCCACATCTCTCCCTCCAAAGGTCTGTGACTGTGGGCAAAATCCGTTTCTGGCCTGTTGTTCTTGAGCTTTTTCTCCTGGAGTGTTTAATAATTCAGAGCCGGCTTCTCCCCGGGGAGCTGCCAGGCCGGCTGTGTGCACAAGCTAGAGAGGACACTTTCTCATTCAGCCAGTCAGTGTGGGGGAGGAGGCGGACGTGCGGCTGCTTACTGCTTCTTTCTGTAACAAGATGGTCACATGTGTAGAGCTTTTATCATCAACCACCTCCCCATTCTGTTTCTTTTTGTTTTACTAACCCAACCCAGTGCTCACAGGTATTTGATATTGACATTTTCTGTTTATCAGGCTTCAACGTCAACCACCTGGACATCGCTCCACGCTATGCCAGTATCCTCATGGGCATCTCCAATGGTGTGGGCACCCTGTCTGGGATGGTTTGCCCACTGATTGTTGGTGCTATGACCAAAAACAAGGTAAGGGTTAAACGTGGCACCAGTTTACTGGAGGAAAGGTCAGAGCCCTTGTATGATGGTATAAAGGAAGCAAAGTGTGATTAAATATTATGTTAGGGTCAAAAAGAAGGACATGGTAAACAAACCATGATGTGATGAGATGAAACAATACTCTTCCTTCTTCTCCAGACTCGAGATGAGTGGCAGTACGTGTTCCTCATCGCCTCCATGGTGCATTACGGGGGCGTGATCTTCTATGGGATTTTTGCATCGGGGGAAAAGCAGCCATGGGCCGACCCAGAACTGACCAGCGAGGAGAAGTGCGGCTTCATCGACGAGGACGAGCTGGCAGAGGAGACGGGCGACATCACTCAGAGCTACAGTGCTTTGGGAGGCCCGGGGAAGTCGTACGGTGCAACCACACAGGTGAATGGCGGCTGGGCTGCTGGCTGGGAGAAGACAGAGGAGTACGTCCAAGAAGAGGCACAGGGAGGAGGAGGAGGAGGAGGAGGAGGAGGCTACGGATACAGGCAGGGTGAAGAATACTCTTAGACCAAACACACAGCACATTAACTGACACGTGTAGAATTATTTTGTGAATCAGTTTAGTCATAAAAAAAGATAACAAACAAGAAAAAGAGCAACTTACAGTGTTGTTATTGTCAAATGCACAAATTCAAATAACAAAAAAAATCCAAAAATGATGGAGTTGATGTAAAATGACTAAAAGATGTAAACATGACTAAAAGATATGAAATAGAAGTGTACCAACATATCAAATTGGCAGTCTGTAAATGTATTAATATGCATATGGGTAATAGATATATTTATTTGGAGTGCAACTGTGTGTAACCACGTGAAACACTCTCATGTCATCAGCCGCGCCTCTTGGCTACACAGACCTCTGTAGGATTAGGTAAGCATGGTCCATAAGAGCGGACCCCTCATCATCAGACTACCTGGGTCTCGTTACAGTACAGTGCCCTACAAGCAGCCATTACAGTGTAAACATACGCCACAGTGCAGCATTGTAACCACAATCTAGACCCTCTCCTGAATGCACTGAGATTAGTGTGTGTCGTTTTAATGCACAATATGAGATTTCTCTGTTATCACTGGCTTTGTGTGCGTATATGTTCTTCACACACAGTATAAGGGATCCTGTACTGATCTGAAGAGTGGCATAATGACTTGTGATGGCCTGTGACAGTTAGTTTTCTTTTGATTTGTGGCATAAAAGGTGAAAATGTTCAGACGTCTGTTAAATGTTTGCTACATGTGAATGTGTTTAGTAACGTGTTACCTGTGCAGTTAAGAGAATGATTCAGTGGCTGCAACTCATCACATCTCATTGGTGTAGTGCAGGAGTAAAGCCATTCCCATGATCATACTACTGCATAAAGGCAGCAGTATACTTCAAATGAGGAGACAACTAATGAACAATCCACTGCACTGCGTATAGTATAATCCCTAAGAACGGTCGTTTGTCTTTTCTACTTGATACGTGATACCTTCCCCTTCCCTACAAACACCACCAGGCTCTTTGATTCACTACTGTAGTGAGGGGCCAGAGGGGGGCCTCTGGTGAGGAGGAGGGATCAGAGAATGCAGAAGAAGTAGATAACAGTAGAGGTAGAAAGATATAGAGTTAGAAAGAAGACGTAGAAGTAGAAGTAGAGGTGGGAGCAAAGGTAGAAGTAGACATAGACGTAGGTGTAGAAGTAGACCTAGATGTAGAAGTAGACTTAGACGTAGAAATAGAAGTAGAAGTAGATGTAGACGTAGAAGTAGATGTAGAAGTAGACGTAGAAGAAGAAGTAGAAGTAGATGTAGAAGTAGACGTAGAAGAAGAAGTAGACGTAGATGTAGAAGTAGAAGTAGAAGTAGACGTAGATGTAGAAGTAGACGTAGATGTAGAAGTAGACGTAGATGTAGAAGTAGACGTAGATGTAGGACAAGAAGCAGAAGTGGAAGTAGAGGTGGAAAAGACAAACGTTGGCCTCAGGGGTCCTTGCTCAAATATCAGCCAAAGAGCCTTCATCTTGAGTCTTATGAGCTCAGTATGCTTCATCATCAGAAACCATCTTTCTGTCAAATCAGATGCTGGCTTCAACCAAACAAAGTTTGTGGCTTTCTACATGTGCCAGTGCGACAGATCTGCTCCCTTCATGCAGCGACGTAAAAGTGGATTTAATATCTTCTCCCTCAATCACTCCTTTTCCTTTCCTTCACTGTGTCCACGTGTTGAGATCACAAAGATAAACACACCTCTCTATGATGCCCCACGTCTAAACACGGTTTACGAGCAATTCAGATGAAGCGTACTGAGGCCTTTACAAGATGTACTTTGGCCCTGACAGTTGTACTTCTTATGATGTGCACTAGTGCCTTTAGGCTGCATTGTGACAAAGACAGAGACGACTACAGATACAAAGTAAATATATACAACAGTTTATCTATGAAATCTAAACATTCTAAGCCCAACTAGTTATGTTCACTCCACTGCACCTGACCTTCAGAAGGGTTTGTGCAATGAAGAGAAGAGACTTTAAAGTATAGATCAGAACCAGAGACTTATTATATTATATCAGCAGAAAGAATCAGATTTTACCAGAGAAGAGCCTGAATATGTGTGAACTAGTGGAAAGTAGGTATTCACAGAACGGGCATAGATGACTATCTTAAATAAGTTCAGTGCGATGTGAAATCAAATGTAGTATGAAGATTTTAAATGAAGATTGTTTACAGAGATCTATAATCAGAATAAAGTTTATAACAGCAGGAGATGTCCAGTAAAGGTCCAGTAAAGATGCAGAGCTTGTATGTGGGGACCAGTCCAGTCACACTAACAGTCATTCGTCCATTTCCATTTGAGAATAGAAGCAACATGGAACACGATGTTAATCAAAGTATTCTCATGGAGATCCTTTGGGAGTCTGGCATTGAAAGGTGTACTGGTCTCCTGACAGGGACGCACAAGAAAACACAAAGCTGCTTCTAGAATCTGTTCTGTCCTCATTCTGCACTTACACTGACTGACAAGGTCTGAAGGGGACCAAGGTACCTAAACATCTACCGTTTCACTAATCTGTGGAGATTTTCATTCAGCACTTCACAATATAGATGTGTGTATGTGTATTTATGCATGGAACAAAATGAAATATCTTGTTTGTTTCCTTTTATGTTTCACCTTTACGTTTCTTTAAGCTGTATTTGTCTTTGTCTCAGATACTGTTACTGATGTGTCCATTTCTTTGCACAATTAACCAAAGGTGAAGAGCAGCAGATCTCAGTTTATAGCTGGAAGTCCATTTTAAGGGAGTGCAGACCATCAGCAATGTCTGGACCTCCAATGTGCAGATGGCACCAAACAATACTCAGTGTACAAAGCAATAAATCCATAGTAACAGTTCTGCTTAATGTGAAACATCACAAACAGTCATTATGTGACCGTTTTTTTATGCATTTGTTTTGAAGTCGTGTTTTTGTGATAAAAAAAACGTAGAAAACCAAAAGAAATAATTGTAAAGAAAAAAAAAACTTAGAAATCTATGTAGACAAATGTAGAACTAGAGTCCAACACAAAGCTTTGTGAGGGGACTGCTCACCAGATGAGAATGATACCCGGAGCTCCGCCTCAGATGAGACGCAGACGCTCTTCTTCACGCCTCTGTTTTTGTTTGGTATGGTCCTGTTGTTTCCTCTCGCTCTCTGGTTCTGTTAGCCCACCTATAGCCACCATGTACCTCCCCGCCCTCACACACCCTGAATCCATCGTCAAACTGTCCGGTGACATGAAGATGATCAGAAACAGGCAATTTTACATTTTTCCCAAAATATCAAATGTGCAACCTGCAGTAATAGTTACATTTTTCCTGTTTTTGTGCCTCTGAAGTTACTGTGTGGATCTATGGCTTCTTTTGCTGTGTAAATTGAGAGTTTGTTGATGTCCAAATGAAATACTGTGTATCCTTTTTTGATATAAAAAAAAGAAAAAGAATCAAACCAACAAATCTGTGTGTCTCTTCTCTCCTGTGTATTCCAAACACCACCCTTTAGCACTGTGACATCTCCAAACAAACAATACATTTGACCCGTTCAATAATGTCCATACTGAAACTCCATAGTCCAGCATTTCAGGCCTGTAGGTCAAACCTCAGTACACACCTGTTACACACGCCAAGGTGATGACAGTTTCAATCTAATTATGGTGTGAACATGATTAAAAGAAGAAGAAGAATCAGTCTTACTTACTCAACTCAACACTGTTGCATTTCGCTTGGTGTCCAGCACTTTTGATATGCAGATGTTGAAGCAATGATCAATTACTACATAAAATTCCCTTCAGTGTTTAATAACATTACAGTAGGGTTTTGGACAGAGAGAGTCTGGTCTGCTGTTCCACCAAGGCCACAGGAAGTACACAGTTAATGGCTGCCCTCCTTCCCCGGCGGTGAAATCAATAGGGTCAGTCCCCAGTGTTTGGCTGCACCTAATGACTGTTCTAACCTCTTAATGGAGATGAGAGGGAGGAGGAGCACTTATTGAGCTATTTGGAGGTGTTATTTCGATTTAAGAGCCAATCCCTACCTCCCCCAAAGCTTCAGTACCTTTATACAGAGGAACATATGCAGTATACAACAATATCACATCCACAACACACCCCAATGTCCATGCATCACAACCCAGCCAGGAAAAGTACATTGAGCTTGTTGATGCATACACTAACACTGTTTAAGTCCTACAATTATAGAAGAGGTATCATATTGCTCTGTTTCCTGAGCAATTTATGTATTCCTGCTTCGTACAGCTCAGTATTAGATAAATAGAATAATCTGCCAATAACATTCAGGGTGCATTCTCTGTTCTAACATCACTGACGTCAAACAGCTCAGCAGGAGCTCTGAAAAGCCCAAGGTGACTCAGAGATCTGTGTTTGATTGATGCACAACTTCAGGTGAGGATAATACTAAGCTCTCCCTTTCTTGTCATGGGTGTGTGTGTGTGTGTGTGTGTGTGTGTGTGTGTGTGTGTGTGTGTGTGTGTGTGTGTGCGTGCGTGCGTGCGTGCGTGCGTGTGTGTGTTTGTGTGTGTGTGCGTGTGTGTGTCTGTCTGTCTCTGTGTGTGTGTATCTGCATGTGCGTCATTGTGACTCTTGTCCTGGATCAGCTCATTGCTTTTGTTAATTTGACAGGTTCAATAAACGTGTCACCAGCCGCCCTAAATGGTATTTTCTCAGAGTCAACCAGCCAGAACCGCCATCCTGTCCCGGTGCAAGTGAGGGAGGTGACCCATAACCTTCTGTGACCATCAATCCCCCATTACATAAAACTCACAACAGCTCTCAAACGGAAATATACAAGGGATAAAAATCAACATCACGCTTCACTTTGTTTACTGGTGAGGGTTTTTGCATGGATGTTTGCGTGGAAGGAATTCTTAATACGTTGCTTTATGTTTTAATTTGCGTCACGTGGCGTGTGTATACTGTATAGTCTGGGTGTGTGTGTGTGTGTCTGACAGCATGCATGCTAAATTGAGAGAATGCGTGCGCATATGTTCAGCATCTTAAATGAATGTTGAGATGTGGGTGGGAGGCAGGTGCTGTCAGAGTCTCAGGGGAGGTGGGGGAGGTGAGAGGGGAGGGGAAGTGGATGCCAAAATCACTCTTTAATGACTCAGGGACTGCACGCATGTTGTGCTCGTGCCCATGAGAGCCCGTGTGGCTCATAAATAAGCTCCTGATTTGCACACGTTGCCTGCAGCAACTGGGAGGATGACGAGGATCCATCGTCTGGATATTGTGGACTGCAATCCACATGACGATGGAGGAAACACGATGAAGGTTAGAATGAGTCAATAGATGAATGAAATGGATGAAAAGAAAAAACTATAAAAACTAAACATGTAATTCCACAACCCCACCCTGATGAATTATTGATTGGACAAATTTTTACCTCTATTACAGATTCGTAAAAATTGTATTTTAAACAGGTAATCCACTCTAAAATATGCAAATTGATTCTAAAGGCCTTCTACAATTATGAATATGTTTCTATGATCACAAATAAAAACCCCATAAATGATGTCATCTGCTCACAGTGGCTAGCAGATTATTATTTTTTCATTTTTTAGGTTTTTATAAAAGACCTTTTGTAGGATTACAAAATAAGAGGTTATTTTGTGGAGCAGAAACCAAAGGGAGATAATATAAAATAAGGCCTTTGCTTTGTTCTGCCCACACTATCATTTCAGGTTAACAGATGTAAATGGTTGCTCAATTTGTAGTGTTAAAATTCAATAAACTGTGCACAACAATACAGCTGGTAGAAGCATCAGATAGAGGCAGGGACATTTTTGTATTTTGAGCTCTCCTTAACGGAGATAAATGTATGAAATATGTAAATAGAAAGTGTCAAGCATGTAAGATAAATGGACAGAAAATAGAAGTGAATATAGAAATGAAATAGAAATAGACGCAGCGATGACTCAAGTGTGTTAGGACCATGGCACCTCACTGCAAACAAAGAGACGGCCATGTTCTTGCCTGAAAATATGTTGTGACGGCACGTCCAGCCTCTGTTCTTGCTGTAGCGTTAGTCACACACACCCACACGTGAGCTGTCTGTGGCGCTCAATGAAGGATCACTGCGTAATGCTAATATGGGCGTGTTCACTGAGGTAAACGCTCCATAAGGACATGCAGAATATAGAGAAGATGTTCCAGAGCTGAGACGGTTCCTGCTCTGTACTTCACAGTTCTACACCAGCGTCAGGTAACGACCCCCTGTGGTGCGTTTCTAGCTTCGGGGGGAAAAAGCTCTGATTTGTTCGACGAAAAACACCAGGATCCTCCTCCTGCATGAGCTGGGGAACACGATTGGTTGCACGTTTCAGCCTCAACACTTGCCACAGCTGCTCTATATTTAGCTGGTTTCCCCTATCCCTGCCAGCCTCCCCCTCCTCTCCTCCTCATCCTCCCACTGCATCGTTTCCAGCAGTCAGGAAGTGCGTCATAGTTTTGTCGAGGGGGAGCCTCTGAAGCCAGGCACTCGATGTTATTAGGAAGAAGAACTCTCCTTCGTCAGACTTCATACAAGGACAAACGCAGACACACAACATAACGCAAGCTATGAACCGATGGCTTAACTCGTATGCAATTGGTCTCTGCGTTTTCTTCTCTAAACCATTACCGATCAATGTTCCATTTTGGAGATTGGACAGTTTATGACAGGAGGGCACAGAAATCAATCCGAGCCATGTTCATGTAGAAGTAGACAGAGATTTAGAGTCAGATAAGGAAACATGAGGAGGCGGTGAAGGGATGTGGGCTTCAATTAATGCAGCTAGGGCACCTGTGTGTATGTGTGTGTGTGTCCCAATGGTTCCTTATTCAGCCACCGCTCTTAATGTCCTATCACCAGATGGGAGCTAGGGGTATGTGTGTGTAAGGGGGGAGTTGGGGGGAGGTTGGAGTGTGTTGCATTTCCCTGAATCCAAGCATCAGGCCTTTTGTCCCCTCGCTGTCACCGATGGCTTCACAGTGGGGTGACACACACACTCCAAATCTCATTAAAAAGTGAGAGATGGGGGGAGGGGTTTCCTGTCTCATGAGTCTTGGTGTATGAAAGCAAATCCAACAAGTTAATGCAACGGTGTGTTATTGCACTGCTGATGATGCTGACTAGTTTGTTTCCTAAATTATGGATGTTTACGGTATATTAAAGATCATGAAATATGCTGCAAACATATTGTGCACATGAGTGTGTGTGTATGTCACAGACACACTATCTCTCTCTCGCTTCAATGCTTTATTGATTTCGTGTTGTCGCCCACACTTGTCCATCTGATTTCATTAGTTAGCAGCGCTGTGACACGGCTGATAGAGACGTCTGAGAGCAGCAGGATAATAGCAGAGCGACACTATCAGTCTGTCTCTTTGTTCTGCTTTTACAGACTGAGGCTCAGTGCTTAGTCCTCGCTGTAAGGGCTGAGGATGAATCCGTCTTCTTTAACTGTTACTCGTGATAAATGGTCAAATCAATGAGGAATAAGAGGTTACAACATGGCTGAATGTCGGATTAAACAATCTCAGTTTGAATCTTGTGTTAGCTTTATTGGTTAAATGACGGATGAATGGCACAACAACAAGCTCTCTTTTACAGCCTGCAATTTACCCATTAGGGGCAGATTGCTTTACAATTGCAGGCAATTACTCCCTGTCCACAGTGGTAATTGCTGTGACTGCTTCAGGAAATCAGTGCTATTGTACTTCTGTGTGTTTATTATTATTATCATCTCATTTTATTGCTGTTATAGATTATTATTTTGATATTTAATTTCTTCCGTACATTTTTTGGCACTCAACTACTTCCACATAATTGGAACTTCTATTAATAATAGAAGTAGTAGAATATTTAGGACATTATTGCGATGACTTTTGGTTTTGACTTTTGCTGCCACATCTTTTGTATGTTCTGAAATATTCATCATCCACCAAATCCCCATTAAAACCTATTGAAACAGCTGCAAATTCTCTTCAGGCCCTTCATGCCTTCAGGCCTTCAGACTTCAGGCTTGCAGACAATGAGTCAGCCTTTTCAAATTTTTCACGGTTTTTCAATTATCGTGAGTTTAGAATATTTCTGATTTTTTCAGCCTTCCCCATGTGTTGTGTTGTTTATAAACAAATGACAGCTTCAAATGATTTGAGCTCTGGCTGTCACTCAAACACTTGTACCTCTTCATTCTCTCAGAACAGAAATCATTCAGACATTTTCAGCACTTCAGTCTTTCTTTGAGTATTTTCACATAGTTCATAGTTTTTCAGACGGCCAGCCATTCCTTAATAAAATACATTCAGATGTCCTTCAGGCCCTTCATACTTTCACGCCTACATACTTTCAGGCCCGCATACTTTTAGGCCCTTCATAATTCTTCAGTCATTCAGGTACAGAAACCATTTAAACATTTTTCAGGCCCTCAGGTTTCAGTCGTTCAGGCACTTCTCCAACATTCAGCAAAACCATTCAACATTGCAATCACAGGCAATTTTCTTCAGGCATGCACTTCGTCAATTCGTCAATTGAAAAAATACCCGAATCATTCCGACCTCTCTTAGCCTTGACGTTATCGACCCTCCTTCATTTTAATGGGAGCTAGGAAGTATTTACATTAGTCTAAGTGTTTTAGTTTGCGGCATTGTGGTGATGAAGTCTAATGGGTGTGTGGTGCCTTTAAGAGCCCAGCCTGTGCGTGCAGTCACCTTGGGACGAGTGTGTGAGAGAGAAGGGACAGACAATAAGCAAATAAGACATCACACATCACACATCACACATCGCACAGGAGACACTGACGCTGATGTCTGGTGGAAAGATGCTATTTTACGTGCTCAGCTTTATTCACAGTTGTTTTACATTATTACCTTCAATCTCATTGTTATTTAGAAAATCATTGTTATTTCATTGCGGGACTGAACTATTTCACACATTGTTATTGCAACAAAATGACCTTGGTAGTTAATGTGCCATGTTTAATAAAAGAAAGAAGCCACAAACACAATACAGTACTGCATCAAAATCAATAGAACAGTTTCCCTACATTATTCATGTTACACCACCTGTGGAAACCTCTTCACTTCTTCTGCCTTATTTCCTTTAAAGAGATGGCAAACATTTCGTCTTGTTCTGCTATAATTCATCATTTAATTCTGCTGCATTGTTCCTTACCCCATCATATCATATTCTGCACTATATTGACATATTCTTTATACAGTATTTCACTTTATTCATTATGAACTAATTGGTAAATGCATTATGAGCTCTATGTATGAAATGTAACAGAAAGCTTAGACCCACACACACACACACACACACACAGCTGCTATAGGAGCACATTTGTGCTTAGCTGAGACAGAAACATTGAGTTGTGTTTACTAAAAAAGGCTGTACGCCCCAGCAGGTCAACACTGTGTCAGTCTGACAACAAATGGCTCTGACAGAGTAAGAATGGCACCTGAGGACAGACAGATGAAAAGGATAAGATAATGTCATGATCTTTCTTTCATCATGTCAGCTGCCTTTGTTATCTGCTCTCTTCATTTCACTTTCACATACTCTCCCTCCCTCGCTCTCTCTTTCCCCCCTCTCTCTCTCCTCCCTTTCTCCCTCTCTCTCTCTCTCTCTCTCTCTCTCTCTCTCTCTCTCTCTCTCTCTCTCTCTCTGGTTCTCTCTCCCTGCCTCATGCTCGTTCCTCATCCTATCACTGCAGCATGGTGACTCAGACACTGCAGAGAAGCTACTTCTGAATGATATATTGGATGAGTCACACAGACATATGACATTGTCCATCTCTCCAAACTTTTCACACACACACACACACACACACACACACACACACACACACACACACACACACACACACACACACACACACACACACACTTTGTTTTGGCAATAGAGAGCTCAATTTCCTGAGTGATTCATCAAATCCATGTTTTCAGGCACTTCTCTGCTCCCGACTAAACAAACAAGCTGATTTTAATGGTGTTTCCTTCACAGCACTGACCACTGTTGCACTAGAAGTGTGTATGCAGCTAGTTAATCTGTCAATCCACTGCTCCACAGAGGGGCAAGATTTGTGTTCATCCCCTCACTGTCTGTCCATCTGTCAGTCTCTCTCACTTCTGTTCAAACTGAATGTCAACTCCTCTGCTTGGTATTTCAGATGGAATCTTTCGTGGTTTTTAGCCGTCCACTCCAACATCCTGCAAACACTCATGCAGAGAAAAAACATAAACACATGCAAAGTCTTTCATTCAGCAGCTTCAACCATTCCAGCTCAAGGTTGCTTTGGAAATCCGCCGGAGAGTAGAATGAAGGTGAAGGTTGTTGGAAGGATGTAGTTGATTATGCTTTTATTTAGCTGCAGGAGTGTCTGTGTTCATTTTCATAATATCTGTATCTGTTCATTACAAAGCTAAATTTGAATGACAGATGAACTGAAAATAGCTTGTTTTTACTATTCTCACAACATTGATGAGAACACGTGACTGATTTGATATTAAGCACCCTGTGTGAGGTTATAGGACATAAAAGCTGCATTACATCATTAATCTAAGGGTTTCATACTTGCAATTGTCATTAATGAATTTTTTTCCCAAACACAAACAATAGTAAAACATTCCTGCTCCATTTTCATGACACAATTATTTGCATTTTGAATCTATATCTTTTTACATCTCCAATTAATCAAAATCTTGAGTAAGGAGATAAATCAGTCAGTGATTTCTTTGAATATGAGCCGAAACAACCTGATGGCTGTGATATCAAATCCCTCTGCTGCACAAGGAAATAAAATTAAATAAACAGGAAAATAGTTAATATTAGAATTAGAAGAGATCATTTGTTGATGTAATCATAACATGTTCTCCATATCCTTGCTATATGCTTGTTGCTGTTGGTGTGGTAGCGTTTATATGAACATGTAGATGCATGTGTGCAAGTGTAGGTCTGCTTGTGTGCATCTCTGTGTGTGATAACGCTTTTGAGTGCATGTTCTATTGATGGATGTGGGTCTACATGTATCATCAGTGTACTTTCCCATTTTTCCTTTTTTTCTGCGTCTTTTGTCCATGTTTCTATAACTGAGATGAGTTGCTATGGAGACTGGGATACTTGCGTAGAAAGGAAGTGGCAAAAGAGAGAAATGTTGTTGTCAGGCGACATGGGGTTGAGAAGAAAGAGTGAGCCTGTGGAGTGTGTGTGAGTACATGTGTGCGTGGACTCAAGGTCCAGGTTTTTGTTCTTCTCCACAGTAGATTAAATTCACATTTCATTTGCTGCCAAACACCAACACACACACACACACACACACACACACACACACACACACACACCCATACACACACACACACACACACACACACCACACACACACCCATACACACACACACACACACACACACACACACACACACACACACACACACACATACCGCCATTCTATTGTATTGCTTCTGTATGCACATGCAAATTAAAACAATCATCCAAAATTATGTAGATACAAGCTAAAGCTTTTTCATCAGCACACAGGGAGTAGGGCTGCCATCATTCACGTGTTGACAGGGGTTAAGCGACTGGCCGGTGATAATACAGCTGTTTCAGGCACTCCATCACGCCATAATTACATTACACTGGTACTCCATTGCTTCCACTCGCTCGCGGTAATCTTGTTAAAATCCCAGTGATTGGAATCACAGTGACAGGGAGACGAATGACACTGAGGCTCTGACTCACATCAGTCTGCCTGGAGGTTTTGAAGGGCTTTAAGCTTTTGTTGGGTAACCATGGAGCTGCATAGACATACAGGTGTTCAAATTCCCTTATAGATCAAGCTTTTCTCAAAAGGTTATGTCAAGGATCTGCACATACAGAAGGGAAGCACCTACAGAAAGTCAATGTTTTTCCTTTTCCTTTCTGTTGTGTGTGTGTGTGTGTATATTTGTGTGTGTGTGTGTATGTATGTATGGCTTGCATAAAATCACTACACAATGGCTTTGCTCCAACATATTATACATAAAGATGGCTCCTCTTTTTCCATTCAGTGGCTTGATCAAGTATTGGCGAGTAATAGATATTCTGCCCTCTGGTGGTCATTATCTGAACTCCAGGGTTGGAGACAATAATGGAATCAGGATCCTACTGTAAAAATCACCATATTGTTTACAGATGAAGATAGAAATAAACTGAAATGTAAAATTGTACAAAATATCAGAAGATTAAAACAATATATAAATTAAACAACAGTGATTTAAGATGTGTTTTCATGTTACATGCCGTAAGCTTTTTGCATCTGAGCAGGTGACAGCCTGGATGGTAGAGTTCAGTCATTTCCTGCTGCTGTTTCCAGGCTGGGATTTCAGAGCCCAGCTTGACGGGTAGTTTAATTAAAGTAAAGTTCAGGCCTGCAGCTACTGACCCCCTGGCCTGCCAGCCTGAGCCCAGGTAACCAACATTCATTTGTCATGTATGGGACTGCTTGACATATTATGCATTAGGCTTTTATAAGAAAGCCAAAGCCCTATTATCCAGTCACAGGCTGTAATGATGAGCTGGGTTTATTGTGTAGTGATAGCAGTGTTTGCTTACACATGCAATACGTATGTGTATGTGTATATAAATATAGATATATACACAGCAGAGTTTATTCCTACTGAAAATGAAATCTGTCCTCTCTGACAGAATGATGAAACACTTGTGAGTCCCTAATCAGTGTGTACCCATCTGATGGGCGACGGGTCTTCTTGACCCAGGGGACTAATTTGAGTGTTTCACTGCACATGGTGCCTGTGCTGCTTTATCGACCCTCCCTCTATTGCACCAGGATAAGACAGAGTTGGTTTAGGGCCCCGTTGTCTTGGCAACCAGTGATGCCATCTGTCAGGGTCCTGTGTGCTGATCCACATCGTGTAGCTCACACATTGTTTTAATTCAATCATTTTCTCACTGCCAGACTGGCTAATAGAGAATTCTTGTCATGGAGTGTTTAACAAGAAGGGTGGGGCTTTTGGGAAGGTTTCATTGGAATATGAGCTCTGGTTAATGAGCAGCAGAGCATCAAAAGATGCTTTTAAACAAACAGTCCAGTGTCCCTTATTATGCATTGTGTGAAAAGGAAATCATGAACATTGTTGTTGTCTTGATTCCTTTAACAATCCAGGCTGCCCTCCAGATGCTGAGGGACTATTCATTAACTCAGTGGGGGCATCTGAGACATTGTTAAAATGGTTTAACAGGTCTTTAAAACTTCATCAGCATATCCGCTTTACCCAACCTGCTCAAAGGAACATTATCAGAAACAGAAACAGGAAGTGAGTCAGGCTCAGTCACGGTACAGGACTCAGCAATGTGCCAAATCAGCAGCTCCTTTTGTTTTCCAAGCTGAATTTAGAAGAAGGGAAATGTGACTACAAAGAATGAAGGTAGATGCAATGATACACACACACATGCACACACCACACAAATACACATTAATATTCACTATAGCAGAGGTCACATGAATGCTAACCAGTGCAAAGAAGCAGAAGGGCAGCAGGGAGGAGCACTTAGGGTGGAAGGGGGGAGAGTCTGATAGGCTTAGTGACATGAGGGACTCTTCCCTTGAGACTGAACTGCAAATTAACCAGCAGCCACACCTGGGACTGGTACACACACACACACACACACACACACACACACACACACACACAGAAGCACGTGCACACCCACACAAACTGGAGGAAAGCATATTGGGTAAGCTTGTCACTGCCTCACCACCTCCCTGATTGATTGAAGCCCCGGAGCTGCTATTCACTATAATAAATAAAAAAAACACATTATAAGCTTCTGATGCAGTGTAATTAAAACTCACATCATCCATGCAGCGGTAAGCAAAATATTAATGAGAAAGAAATGAGATATTATCGTCAAGAGGGATAATTACTCACTTCAGCTTAATGTGATGTAACAACGTGGAAAGTGCTCTGTGCTTTTGTTCTCTGCTTTGTCAGATGAGCAGCAAACTAGACTACACAAGACTCAACCACGGCCCCTGACATTGGATTCTAAATAAATAAATAAGATAGATGTGAGATCTCTCATTGTGCAGGTTTCACACTGGATGGACGTCAGAGTCACATGAAGTTTCCTGTGAGGGATGAGAGGTGCAGGCTCAGGCAGAAGAGAGGGTCCCTGCTGTGTGAGATGATGGACAAGAGCCTCCTTTTGTTTGTTTGGCTGTAAGGGGAAATGCTGCCTCTAGGGGGCGCCAGCTGGGGCTCATGAGCTGAGGAGTGACAGGTGTTGATCATGCAAACATGGCACTGAGAAGATTTGTGATTTGTCCGTAATTAAGTCTTAAGACTGATGTTTTCAGATCGAGTTTGAATTGTTCAATTGAATTCTTAAATGTTGTTTGGCTTTTTTTTTTTTTTTTACAACTGCTGATTTTTATCCTCGTATTGTGGCAAAGATTTGTTCAAAATCTGAAGTTGCTTTGTTTGGTTCATCTTGTGTCTTTTTTGTTTCACCACTTCTGCACTTCTTATTCTTTAAATAAACAAATAACAAATACTTTAATGCATAAACATACTACCTGTGTAACAAAAAAGAAATCAGCAATGCAATACTGTGGCTTCCATATTTACTGATTCTTCTACTCTGACCAACGATTCATTATTAACAGACATTAAATCTGTTAACAATGAATATCTCTGCCTTACTTCAAAGTTTGACTTCACTTTCTCACCAAACGCAGAAACAATTCAATCCTAAAATACAGTATGCTGATGTTTGGTCTCAAAACTCATAGTACACGGTATTATCGTACTATCATAGCCTTCCTCATCACCATCCTCTTCATCATTGGACTTTCCCCTTAACTTGTAAGACGTGGGAGTGAGAACTTTTTTTTCTCCCAGTTTAAGAGCGTCTGAAGGATCCTCACTGGCTCCTCTGGTGTAACAAGACACCACACACTTGCAGTTGGTGTGTGTGTGTGTGTGTGTGTGTGTGTGTGTGTGTTTCAGGGTGACACGCTGCTGGGCTCCTGTGTTACACACTGTGTGTATTTACATGTGGCGATGAACATCTGGCTGTAAGTGATGCATGTCTGTGCATCTGTATGAGACCGAAAAACATTTTAGTGTGGAAATACGGGGAAAAGGAAAGAATCCTGCTCAACTCACTGATTGAGATCTGTAAGTATTTGTACACATATTTCATATTGTATAAGTTAAGATGTACATTATGTTTGTTGTAGTTAAGGATTGTATACGCTAACATATATTGATGATGATGATGATGGTGATGATGATGATGGTCTCATGCTATCATAAAAGTGTGGTAAGATTAATGTGTTGAAGTGTTTCTCTAAAGTCTTACATTATTACATGGCAGGGTTAGTCACTGGATAAAAGTTTATATATTTATACAAAGTACTGTATATTCCTTTATTTATTGTGTATTATGTTGTATATTGTCCTTATTTTACTTGTGTGATATCAATGGAAGTTTCAATGTGAGAGTCAGTTCATTTTTATATGTATAGAACTTTTCTCACGATGGATGGAACTCTCAAAGTGCTCTCCAAACATTTGATTGAATACAGAATCAAAGGAAGAAAAAACAGGATGAGAAAGGAAAAGTTGAGTTAGTAAGTGAAGTAAAGGAAGTAAATGATCACGGAAAAAGTTTGTGAATCAAATCCAAATAAATGATTGATCCCATATCTAATTGATGTGTGTGTATGTGTGTGTGTGTGTGAAGTAAAGAAAGTAAATGATCACGGAAAAAAGTTTGTGAATCAAATCCAAATAAATGATTGATCCCATATCTAATTGATGTGTGTGTATGTGTGTGTGTGTGTGTGTGTGTGTGTGTGTGTGTGTGTGTGTGTGTGTGTGTGTGTGTGTGTGTGTGTGTGTGTGTGTGTGGGCAGTCGTGGGCAGAATGAGTTCTCCAACAATGTTTCTGAGCCCTGAGCTTTACGTCAGACTGTGTGGAGGTGATCTCTGTTTATTTGATCAACCTTCACATAAGTCAGTGAAGGGAGGAACAAAAATGTTTTCTATCTCAGCTGCCAAAGTTCTATGTTATGGTTTTTCATTGGAGCTTCTCAGCGAGACTCGGCTGTTCAGGGAGCAGAAACACCAGCAGGCCACTGAGTTTTCCATCCTGTGTTAGTGTGAAGTTTATTTGCTGAAGAGTAGCTAAAGGAAAGGAAGGTGAGAGTTGAACCCTACGCCTCAGCTTAACAATCAGATCCATTCACCGCCTCGTTTTGCGTTACATCTTTTTAAATGCTACAAACGTCCAACCGACACCTGAGACTGCAGGTCTTTGACGCAACGATCCTGCTGCAAGCGCTGCTGTCGGACATCTACTGCACCTTCACGCTTGAACCAGTTTAGTAAATGGACACTGTGAGTGCACGTTGACTTTAAAGATGAAGAAATGTGCAGCAGTGAAAAGCAAACTCTATTCTTAACAGAGTTTGTAACACCAATGACACAGATTCTGACTGAGCAGATGGTTTGGCTCAGTGGCCATCGTGCTTCTTGGACTCATTTTCCAAAGCAAACACCAGAAAAGCGCCTGTGACTTTCAAGAAACAGAACGTTAGCTAGCTGTGAGGTTGAGGTGTTTACCCGTCAGATACATACAGGAGGAATTCTTTTCTAAACACCACATGCCACCAATCATCCATCAGTCTGTCATCTCATACACACTGTCAGCTTTTTACACCAACGCTTCAACTCAGAGCCATGATTCTGCACATATTTCCCAGCGTGCTTGTGTGTAATTGTAGCTGTTTCCTCCTAAGGCTTTTATTTGGATTCCCAGGTGGCTAATATGGAACACAATTAAAGGCTATGGAGCAAATCCTCAAACTGTGGAGACATCAAAAGCAAATCATTTGGAATAGAAACTTCAATGCATGCTTGTGTGTAAGTGTGTGTGCACATTCCCCCCCCCCCAGCCCCCGTGTGTGTGTTTACAGACACGGACACTCATCTCTGTAGGAGTATAAAGGCTCCTAGTGTCTGAGAGCTCGGCCAGTGGCTGACCTTTGCCTTCACTTCCCAGCAGAGGCGTCCTGTAGCAGAGATGTGAATGTAGCACCTGGATGTTTTGTCAGAGACAGAGGCTCTCATGCCCTGCTGGTCAACCTGTAAACCAGCCCCCCCGCCCCCCCTCCTATACACCTCGTCTCTATCCCAAGTCTGCATGATGTGTTTACAAAAGAGCCTTTTCACAGCGTTAACCCAGGACCATATGTCTACAACGTCTTCACATCGATCACTGGATGTTGTTTATTTTAGGTTACATGCTTTATGCACATAGTGTGAACCCACAGTCCACTGACATACATACTGCACACACACACACACACACACACCACAGGAACAGGAGTACAGAAAAATCTCTAGGTCTGGATAGATGACTGACACACTCTGGTTCTTTCCAAGAATAAGATCAATATCTAAATATCCTAACAAGTCACCTTATCAGCTTGTTTCTCTTTACGATCAACCTTTAAAGATACTCATCAGCGACTGACCCGCAAACTAAACCTGTCTGGACCACATTCTCCTCTGCAGTGAGCCAGTGTGTGTGCTGTTGTCTTAATTCCAGCTGATTAGCAGTGAGGATTACTGGCAGTGGGAGCATGTCTCTGCATGGGGCTGAGCTTTATGATGGAGCCGAGCAGGGAACAGGACAAATGAGCCATGCAGCGGCACCTGGAGCTCGACTCTGACTCTGGGCTGGAGCTGGACGTCTTATTAAGCTCCAGCCGTCAATCAGCCTTTTGACAAATGACTGTGTGTGGTTTGGTTGTGTTTATTGGGAGTGGGGATTGCTGAATTTGGCTTCAGGATATTTGTGTTTCTCGTAATTTCCCTCTAAAACCATCATGCAACAGATCTAATAACCACAACATTCTTAAATGTCTCACGATTGCAATGATTGGCCTCAGTCCTCTCAGTCAATCTGCTATGAAGATCACACATTCAAGCAAAGAGCACTAAACCATGAACATTGAACATGAGAATATGCATCTATGTGATGGATTTAGATCAAAATGTCAGTAAATACACGATTTTCTTCACTGTGGTCCATCAGAGACGACAGGAGGCGAAGCATGGACACTGACGAGGGAGGGATGAGCAGCAGCCTGGACGCTCCTCTGAGCCCCAGACACCTGACGGGACTCGGGATGAACTGTCTTCCCGGCCAGAGGTGCAGAAACTCTGGGCCGGGCCTCGCCAGCCCACAAGAGTACAACCAGTGGCTGCCGTACCGCCATGACGCCAGCCTGCTGCCCATGAAAGAGGACCTGGCCCTCTGGCTGAGCACCATCATGGGTCAGTCCTTTCCTCTGTTTAGCCTCTATGGTAACAGAAACAACTTTGGAGATCTGCAGAAAAGAAACCAGGGCCTGATTAATGTGATAGTTCAGTCTGTAGCTCAGTATATTCTTTTATTTTGAGTCCAGGTGAAGAAGCTAAAGTCAAACGAAGCAGACGAGCACATTAAACCACTCAATAGACCAAATCCCTGAGAGGCGTCTGCAGGGAGGGAAGTGTGTTATTCTTATTTTACTGAGGGGAACATTAAAGCTTTGCTCATGTCACAACACGTGGAAGTCTGGAACATGAGAACAAAAAACAAGAAAACACTTAGATATGTCGACACAATTAGTGGGTCACAGAGTTTGTAAGAGTGGAATCAGAAAAATGATAGAAGTGGCACTTTGGATGAAAAGAGACATGAAGGGAAACATGGCTGCCTTCTTCCTGCATTCCTCCGTTCAAGAGACAGAGAAATACTGGGATCAAAATGTAAACATGCTCATTGTTAATTGTATTTGCCATTGGATCATATCAGTGTGTGTGTATGTGTGTTCTCCTCACAGATGTGGACGTGACAGCAGACTCTCTGATGGAGAGGCTGGATAATGGGGTTCTTCTCTGTCAGCTGGCACAGATGCTCCAGGAGAAAATGATCCAAGCCAGCAGTGGCAAGGTATAACAACAGCACACACACACAAAGCTCACAAAATGCTCAAACTGCTTTTTAAGTTCTATATACTACTTCTATATAAAGTTCCTCTCTGTATCCTGAACCACCGTGCAGCCCTTCACACGCAGAGTGATCCATTGGCGACCTGATGCTAGTTCTGGATCATTTTTTGCCAGAGACAACACTGCCAACTTCCTGTATTGGTGTCGGAAGATCGGGCTGGATGAGAGTTATCTGTTTGAGTCGGAAGATTTGGGTGAGTTAAAGCCTGAGAGTCGACCCTGAGTTCTGCCCTCAACCGGCCTTTAAAAGTACAAAGTAAAGTTTGTAGACATTTCATAGAGGTTTGTTTTGTTGCGCTTGCATTCCAGGGAGTAATCTGATGTTATTCCACTTGTTGTCTGAGAGTATCATGCCCTTCATGTGTCTAATCTCTTTCATTTGTTATCCTCATTAGTCTAATCTCTCCATCGCTGTAGCCTTCCTGTCTCATTCTGACCCTCCGGCTATGAAATAGATGCAACAACCACGGCATTGTGTGTTGTTGGGCTATTGTTCGGCTTAATACCTAAAAAGTATTAGATTGCGAGGGCAAACCAGAGAAAAGTTGAGACATGTGATGCTATCATGTCACTTAGGGAGTCCTTTGATCCCTTTCCCCCTAACACCTCCTCTGTGATTGATGCCCTGTGCGCCTGAGGATTAGCAGGCGGCTCACAGTTTGGATGTTGACCTGTTTCTGTGATATTAAATGAAGCCTTTTCTTTGCTCTTCTTTGCTCGGGCATGTCTCTGCACGGCGGCAGATGCGTGAGAAAGATAATGTGCAGTTTAATCCCTGTCAACAATGCGTTTCCTCCCTGGGGCTGACTTACCTACTTCTCTTGACTAATTGAGTGACGGGGAAAGTAAACCTGCTTTACTTTGACAGGCTTCAATTTTAATGTCTGTGCATCATGAAAGCACGGATGATTCTTCTGCTTTCTTCTCTCCTCTCTCTCGTTTTCTTGCTGCAGACTATGATGTAATGCTGGCTGTCAATTGCAGGTGAATGAAAATAAAACTTCTACTGTGATAGTAATGATTGATCTTACACTTTATGATCATCACACTTCATTTCATTCATGAATCTATTTTCTCTTCTGCTCTTTCATATTGTCTACACTGGCTTTTCACATTTCTACATAGCTTTCATTCATTCATTTATTTTAAATCCCCTCCAAGAACCATTTAACCTCATTTCATTACGGCCAGCAAACGTCAAACACAGCACAGAGTGGAGCTGAGTGATAGACATCTAGTGTATTTGTATTTTATTTTGGTAGATTTATATAGAATATGTGTAACAGTGCAGAATTGTGTCATCAGCATAGCAGCACAGTTGATCTTAAAGTTGATCAGAGGCTGTAGAGGCTTTACCCACATGCCCTCAGCTGGGTGTCTGGAGCCCACAGGAATCCTGCTTCAGCTTCAAACACAGCAGTGCAGAGTCCCTCTCCAAATCTGTGTTGTGAAATTCTTGTCTGAGGAGACGCTATTTATCTCCGGAAACATCTTCCCTCTAAGATGAGCCATGTTTTTACAACCTTTACCCCTCTTTGTTTGTGCTGTATGGATGTTCTATCTGAAGTCCTCCACAAGCAGCCTCGGGAGGTGTGTCTGTGCCTGATGGAGCTGGGACGGGTGGCAGCCAGGTAACAAAGTTAAGATCCGTATCAGAGCACCATTTTCTGCTCTTGTTTTATGTTGATCTAGCTTTTAACATGTAATTTACTCATATGATATGTTCTTCTGCCACTCGTCTGTCAGGTATGGAGTCGAGCCACCAGGGCTGGTGAAGCTGGAGAGAGAGATAGAGAGGGAGGAGGCTGGGCTCTCTCCTTCATCCCCTTACACTTTCTCCTTCTTTCCTCCTGCGTCACTGTGTTCACCATCACAACCCGCCTCGTCCTTCCCTCCGACGCTGCAGACTTCAAGCACAACCTGTCTGTCTGAACCACTTACAACCTCACTCTTCCCTGATCTTCCATCGGCCACAACCCCAGTGACGTCATGCTCCCCCCAGTCCCTTTGTACAACTACAACCTCAACACAAACCCCTGTGTTTCCTTCACCCAGCACCTCTAACACGTCTACATCAGCTCCACCCTCACCAAGCCCACCCTTAGTGTCCACTGTCTCTTCTCCCACACTAACCACCAACGGTTCCACAACTACAACCCCCATCCCATCCCCAGCCTCCTATCGCTCACCCAGACCTCTGACTCGTCACTCAAGCAAAACCACAAGCCGGAAAAGCACTGCCACCACCAACATATTGGATGATATTGTACGTACTGTAGCTCTGCTGAATTCAGTTTTCACAGGTATAAGATCTATGTGTACATGTTCATATGTGTCTTCTGCTTGTCTATCCTGTTTCAGGTGAGAAACATTATTGAGGATCCCCCCTGCAGCTGTCCCAGCAGGTTCCCAGTAGAGAAGCAGCCTAAAGGTTGCTACCGTGTGGGGGAGAAGGTCCTGTATATACGGGTATGTATTAGACTGCACATGTAACAATCTGACACGACATATTACTGCAAACATTTACTTATGTTGTGCACAGAACTTTAACTTCAACCTACTTCACCAGATGTTCACATTTGTCAAGCTTATAAATTCTGGAACTAGCTGGGTCAAATGAAAAAGGATAAAGCTGTAGTAATACAAAACTTTAGATGATTTGATAATACACACTGCGTGATATGAATTACAGAAAGTCTTTGTCCAAATCTATGAGGCTTCATCTGGGTTATAATACACCAGTAATAAGACGTGAGGTGTGAAATGGCTCATGACTCATAATCAGCAAACGTGTCAGTAACACATACATGCATCACCAAAGTGAGTGATTTGGGAGGGACACGGTGTCTTTCAGCTTCTCTGAGTCGCGCTCCACCAGTATGGCTCTGTACAAAGGCTCCAGGAGTGGCCTTCAGGGAGCCAGCGTTGCTTGGCAACCAGTGGTCAGGATAAGAGTAGGCTGGTGATGATTTTATTCAGTACATAGACCTTTAGCAAAGAGTTCAAACCTTTTGAGGGGGAAAACAAACATGTCTCTTTCAGACTGATTTGCCAAGATATGACGGTCGTATGGTGCAGATCAAATGGCAGCGCACCTGGGATCCAAGTATGAGTCTGTCTGTGTGGGGAGAGGTTGATCTCTAATACAGCAATGCCCCATTCTCTGTATGTATCTTTAACACTCAACCTAACAATGTTTAATCATTTAAATTAGCTTAAGTCAGATCCACATCCTATAGTTGTTATTGTGACACACTGACACCAGGATCTATTTTCTCACTGTATTACAGCACACATGCCTTCCAGATACTTACTGGATGTAGATTTGATCTGTTCAAATCCTTCCACTCACATTGGCTGGTTGGGATCAGGAGTAAATGTCACACATCAGTGACGAAGTTCAAGTCCTGCATTCAAATCACAACAAAGAAGACTTAGAGAGTTATTAGAAGTCAAATATGCTCCAGCTGATCAGTCAGTGTGGAGATCAGCTCTTGTCACTGATACTTGAGTAAGCATACTGGGTTATATTAAGACTACTGAATGTTTTGTTCATTTGTATTGAAGGCACCATTAACTACAGCACCATCAGCTCTGCTCTCCAGCTGACAGATGACATGTTTAAGTAACAACATGTCCTAAAACCACCAAATACAGCTGCAGCAATAGAATACAATAAGCAATGCAAGTGATTACTTTAAACTCGAGTCCAGCAGAACACAGTGATCTCCAGAATATAACAAAGAGGATTTAATTCATTTTTGTGGTGATTTGATTTACAGTATGCCTGGTTTATGCACATATCTGTGAGCTAAATAGTAAAACTCTCCATTACTTTAGGCACTGTTAAACAAGTGTGGACTGAAACTTACAGAATGAGAAACATGTCAGAACTGATGGAATCATTTCCAGAATGATGTCCAGTCCTGAGGAGCCCATTTTCCACCTATCCAGTATTTGAATGACCGTAGAAACACTCAGTATGTGATTTTTGTTGTTTGTGTTTGCCGTCTCTATGCAGCACCTTCACCTCAGCCTTGCAAAGAAGGTGTTTTAACCGTAACGCTGTCTCATGCGTTTCTTTCCAGTAATTACTAGTTTGCAGCCAGTGTTTGCAGTGCTCCTTTTCAATTCCTCAAAGCCATTGACAAGCCTACATACTTCTGTATGAATACAGCACTGCAGCCTATCACACCCTCACTCCCTCCATTACGGCTCCCATCACTGCCTGCGTGTGCGGAGGGGAAATCCGCCATAAACCTCAATTATCATACCTTGATAACCCTTGCACTGCTCCTAGGAGAGTTTACCATTCAGTGTGTGCAGACCTTTTTAAAGAGCAGATACTATTGATTACACAGACAAAGTCATTAGTGAGGGATTTAATCTGACATCTTGTTAATGAGTGGCTGAGTATGGCTGCCCCTCCTCACACACACACGTGCACTCTCTACCACAGCGTTCCCTCCCTTAGTCCCTTTGGAGATTTTTCAATCATGCTGGCCCTGAAGTGCTCCGCCATTCTTTGGTGTTAAAAGAGGAAGGCTTTTCTTTCTTCTGTGCACCCAATTAGTCTATGCTTCAGTTTTGTAGCAGGGACACCGTCTGACTGTCAATGGGAAGGAAGACATTCAGACGTCTCACAATATCACACATACGTTTCTGTTATCTTGCTGCATACAAAAGGAAACTAAAGAGTGAACATGGATGACATATTTTTTCTTCCTGGGAGAACACTTTCCTGTCCACCTCACTCACATGTGGTTGAGGAAGACACTGTCTTCTTTGTAGTTTAAGAAAGAAGAAATAATCCCAAATACTAAGGCAGGCCTGAAACACCACTGATAAAACCTTTCAAAATAACATAAAGAATATGATGTAATAGTGAACAGATTGATAACTTTTGAACTACAAACACACAGCGTGCATACACATGTGCCAACATCCTGTAATATTGGACTTTATCAAGTCCCTATCAGGTATTTTGAAGCGTTGCGGTGGCTAAAGCCTGCCTCCTACTGGTGGGTATTTGAATGACTCCTTAAGTACCCTCATGCATCTTTCAGCAGGAATGGAAAGAGGGAATCAATGGAGCTGCCAAGGAGGACACAGGGGAGTCCAGACGGTAGCTTACAGGCTGCAGACAGGGCACACTTGTATGCAGACGGGTGGGGGAGGGGCAAACAGTCCAGAAATAAAGGAGTCTGTTTGACAAAGAGGGCTTGTGTAGAACATTACAACCCAGAAAGACTATTTTAGTGTCTAAGGTCTATTTTTACTCAGTTCCCAGTAACATTTGGGTTGAAAACAGCTGCCTGCTCTTTCACATAACATTAATATAGACATAAATAAAATCATTCATCAAATCACACTAACCTTAACACAAAAACAGACAGTGTAAGGATACAGAGGAAAGCGTTCAGTGTTCCTTAAACAGCAGTCAGCTTGTTATTCATCCCCAGTCTGACCTGAGAGCAGTTTATTTAGGATGTCAGACTTGACCCCTGTCAACCTTTACATTTTAATCTGCCGTCTGACACCTGAGACACAGCATGTCTGGGCTCTCCTCTGTGTATTACTCTGTGTGTGCCTGTGTGCCGTGCACGTGTCCGTGCATGTACCATTGAATTTAGATCTTATAAATGTGTCAGTCTAACACTGTATCATGCATAGTGAGCAGCAGGGGGGAGAGGGGGTGGGGAGATATAAGGTGGGTAGATGGGCTTGTATTATCACGTTCTTAATGGCTCTGTAATGAAGGGTTTATTGGCGATAAGGCACGAGGGGGTGGGCCAGTGGTGACAGGGCAACGAATGGCTGCGCAAGGCCCTCTGGGAATATGAACGTCTCCAGGGAGTTGAAGGTCTGCACAGAACTCATCTCAATTTCTCCTTTCATGTTTGTCAGCTTTATATTATGGCAGAGGTTGTCATGGCAGCAGTGGATTATCAGTTGAATCTTGAGTGTGAAGATGTGAGAGTGAAGGATGTGGTACAGGACTCAGCTAACACTGACCACCTCACAACTACTGGGTCCAGATAGACCGGCCAAAGCAATCTTTAAGGAGGCATTATTGCCTGGCTTGTGTGTGGGCGTGTGAGTGTGATCTTGTGTATGAATGCATGTGTGTGTGCATGCATACACATACGTGGATTAATCCATCCTGTGTGCTCAGCTGGTATCATGAGGCGACGTTTTCATTTGCTTTAATGAGATTTTAACAAAGCTCTCCTAGAGATCATTTGCCTTTCATAGCCACTGCTGCACAGGCAAGCTTGTAAATATTAGATTGGGGTGTGTGTTTGGGGGTGCACTGAATCAGCACTGATTATAATTGAGAATTCATAAATATCCTAGCAATACGTCAGTCAGACAATGTATTCATACTTTGATTTTCGTACTGTGGACTTTGCAGATGTTGAACGAGCGTCATGTGATGGTTCGTGTCGGGGGCGGCTGGGAGACGTTCCTAAGCTACCTGCAGAAACACGACCCCTGCAGAGGAGGACCTGTGGGCAGGCCGGAGGTCAGGGGCTGTCGGGCCAAAGCCAAGTCGCCCAGCTCATCTCACAACATCTCACCTGACAGCTACATGGTGGTCGGAGCTCATTACCGGAGCAAGAAGTGATCAACTCAACCAAACTCTCGAAGCTCAGTGATGCAACATGAAAATCCATTTTTACCTCAGGTTTAAGATGAATCAGATTTAAGATACTTGCCTGTCTTTGATGTGAAACAAATGTATGATCTATTGCAATAACAAGGCAATGAAGCTGTAGTGTGCATGTTTTGTGTCTTTTAGGGTGATTTGTTTTTTGAAGGAAGGTTTTGGTTTTTTACATTCTAATATTATTTTAGTATCCTGGTAGTTTTTGTGATATCTTTGTTTCAGCTCTTGTATTTTGGATAATTAAGCTTCATACTGCTATACTGAGTAATATGTTTGTTCTTAAAGATCTACACATAGTTACTTTTAGATGTATACAGTGATATTTGTATTCTACTGGACAAAGCCTTACTGTTTCTGTTGAAAATAAACATTTGAAATATAAATACAACACGTTAGTGTAGTATATAACGTATTATTATTTGTATGTTTTTGTCAATATCCTTCACTATACTATGGATGAAAACACCACCTGCCTGTCGCTGTGCGTCTCTGCCCAGGTCTCACCACTAGATGGCACTATGTCCTCAGTGACAAAATGCTGAGCCTCGTCTATGATTCCTAAGGGCTGCAGAATTGAGCTGCTCAAATCAGCTGAGATTTCCTTTAGTACTGAATGTTCTCCTTCAAACTCTTATGACTCATAATTAATCTATTACAGAATAAGTAATACAGTAATTATAAACATTGACAAAGAATCAGGCACTCCTTCTCATGACCAAGTGACACCCAGGTAAAATACACAACTGCAGCATGATAGAAAAAAAAACAAAGATTAAAAGTCACCACAACATATAATTACATGTTTTATTTAAGTAAAATAAATTAATTAAAAATGGACACGAGTTATTGAAAGAAACTAACTGTAATGCGATCATGCAAGACTGTAATGTCTTTTTAGTCCCCACATAACATCCGTAGTGGATTGAAACAGTATAAATGACTTGTAGAAAACAATAGCTGTGCTACTTAAACAGGTGCCACTGTAAATGGTGGCATTTTAACATGGCGGTTCTCATTGTACATTTCTATGTTCCTCATGAAACACGAGACATTACCATTTGAGGG
Source organism: Genypterus blacodes (assembly GCF_046128005.1). NCBI lineage: Eukaryota > Metazoa > Chordata > Actinopteri > Ophidiiformes > Ophidiidae > Genypterus > Genypterus blacodes. Next base: position 2,990,512 of record NW_027466879.1, read on the forward strand.
GGGGAAATTACTACACTGTTAAATACACGGTTACATTGTGCTGATTTCCTTATTTCTCATTTCTTTGATTATCTTTGTAATCTTTCAATCAACTCAAATCAATAAGCAAATCTGTGTTTTGAAATCCTGACTTGTGTTGTTGTGTAATCTCATGCATCCCCCTGAAACTGCAGTTTACGTTCAGGGGGGATAAATATAGGACTAATATATGTTTTCTCAATAGTTCCTGCACAGGTGTAGTGGTGGCACGTTATTAATTTAGCACTACTGGAAAAAACTTAACATTATCCCACCACAAATATACAAAAAACAGACCTGTGTGCAGCTGTGCCTCAGTCCTAATAACACAATTACTCGCACCATGTACGTATACACTGTCGGCTTTACGGCTTACAGTAATACTATTACTGTATCTCACTCTGCATGGGAATTCATAATGCAATCATAGTATAAAACCAAAACACCAAACAGCATTGCATTCTGTAAGGACATCAGAAAATACACTGACTCGGCTGTCAATGTAACATCCATAGATATAAATTAGTGTCTATGGCAACTATATTTTCATTCTTGACCTCGTAACTGGCATAAATATTTTCACAATAAGATCCTTGACCAACGTTTCCCAGTCTCGCAATGTTGTCAAAACCAGGGCTGGCCCTTACCAATACTAAGAAATCAGCAGCGCGTGAGCAGTTTGCACTGACAGACAGAGAGTGTGACGCACTGTGAGCGTGGGGTTTGTAGTGTTTTGACACGACCTTTGTTTGAAGTGGACCTACTGGCATAACTTACATACTGTTATGCTGCGCTTGCTGGTCATTCCTAAAAGTATTTATTTGAGTTTCTTTTGAAAGTTTGTGCAATTAAAAATGTTGGGACAACACAGGTGTTATTCTTTTTCAAGCATGTAATCACACACACAACACATGTAATTCATTTGTACCCTAGTTGCACAGGCCTACATTAATGAGGGGATGCAGAGACGTACTGCACAGAATCAGATACTCATTGAGAAAAAAACAGGGAATACTTGAATTCTTAAACATGAACTCTGGGCCAGCGACAACCAAACCCAAACTCAATCGCCCCTTAGTAAATGACACAACAGGCTTCTGATTTCATCATCGTTTTTGCTCCTATATCTGGCCTTGTAAACATGAACTGTACACCAACAACACTGTTGACGCGAGATCAGACTTCAGTTTAAAGGACTTTTGGGAGAGCCAGGAAAGTGCAAAAATTCCAGTTCCGATCCAGATCCGGTATTCAACCTTGAGAGAGCAGGAGCTTCATGTGGAGCTGATGTTGATGGGACAGGACTGATGTCACACACACATGTTGTCAACACACATCATAACACTTTTTCTTAGTAAATCAATTCACACGTCAGGACTCGTCTCAGACAATCCACATTTATAAAAGCTTCATCACACATGGATGGAATATTTATGTATCATGAATATATAGTGGATTTCAAAATAAGAGGCTCACGGACCGGGAATAAAACATTGATGATTATACAATTGACTGTTAGTGATGAGTAATCATCAGTTGAATCACACACTGTCAAAGGGTAAAGTTGGGTCTTGGACTCACAACATTTTAAATACGACTGTTTAACATTGAAAATCTATAAACATAATTACAAATATCATTGGTGGCCCCTCTAGTTTTTAAACTGAGACAAAAACTTTTAGGCACCGTATTTGGAAGCGATTGCGACCCTAAATCATAAGTACTGGAGCATGAAGCAGCTTGTCATGAGTCAGTCTTCTGGTAGATTATCCTATAATAAATCTATATTTTAAAACTTCCTACATACTCATGATACACTTGTGTGATACAAGTATGCAAACTGTAAGGATGACATGCTGATTTCTGATAAATGCCATGAAAGATGCTGTAAGCTTTTACTAAATGTACCCAAAACAAATCAACAGTAATCACATACAGTATATTCCATTTGCTTCTCTTTCACTTCAATAAAAACACAAAGGAAACACTCGGCTCATTGTTTCAGCTATGACAGAGCTTGTTTAAGGTCAACACAGGGTGACACAGTGGCCCTCTGCCAATGTGGCCACAATGTGGAATAGATACTAATTGGAAATACAGGTTTTACTTTTGTTTTTAGTGGGAACACTGAAGTTGCAACAGTCAATTGAGGGTAAACAATAGAGAATGCCAAACTTCGGTTTCTTGTTTCACTCTTTGTGAGCGAACGACTCCAGATCTCCAGTGCAGTAACGGCAGATTGAATGATGAAGTAAAATCAGCATGTCTGCAAACATGTTAAAGCTTCGATTATACTCTTGAGTCGGGCAATAAACTGGCTTTTTTTCAAACATCCTGTAAACACCGTTATCCGACTGAAATCACCATAAGTCAGAGCTTACTCTGAGTAAAAGACATACATTGTAAATTGATTTACTCAAGCATGTAAACATAGTTGCAGTAAGCTACCTCCTCATGCATTTCCTCCCCTGGCAGATTCCCCTCATACTCCTCACATGTACCTTCACTAATTCCATCCATGCATACAGTTTACTCTGACCTTTGCCTCCTCTATTATCAGGAAGTAACCAGCTCGTGTCACAGCTCAGTAGTTACTGCAATCTAATGCTTTCTTAAATCCCCGTTCTTTCCATTTGTAACCATAAATACCATCATGTTGCTGAGTTGAATATTGGAATCCCACACTTCTATTCTATATAATACTTGGGTATCCACATTATCTGTCTCCATGTATCCGTACTGCCAGCCCTTGTTGCCTCTAAACATACAGAAAACAAACATTCTTATTCAAGATCTATTTTACACAAACAATGATCTGGATCTACAAAGAGATGCATTTGTACATACAGAATATTTAAAGAAGCATCAAAGGTTTTGCTTTTCGATGCAAATTTAGCTCTGTGTTAGATCGTACTGTACACCCTGCTAGTTCCAGAAGTCTTGGGAGCTCATGTTTGATATCAGTAAGTGTGCTACTCTAAAGATAAACAAAGGGCAGTTAATGCCAGTTTTTTTTTTTCCATTACAAACAATAACACAGCACGCGTCACTGGACGGAAAAAGAGGAATGCTGACAGGATGTTCTGGCCTGATGTCTTCTTTGTGTGTTTGTTCCTTTTCTCATGATTCATCTAAACTAATCACTCACATGTGTAGAAGCATGTGTTGGAGTGTGCGTGTCTGTTTGTGCTTGTATGTGTTCGTGTCTATGGGAATGTATGTGGCATTGTTTAAAGAGAGCACCATTTTAAGACACATTCTCTTGAGAGAAAACAGTCTCCTTTAGATCACCGTGGAGTTCGCACATCAAATATTTGAACCAAAAATGTCATGTTTGTGCTTTGACAGCCATGCCCCCAAACATACTTAAGGTGTTATTCTTGGTGTTTCTGGAGTTTCTTCATGGGATTCAAGATTAAAGTATGTGAAGTTTTCATTTCTTTACTCCTTCTGTCACAACTCAGGCACAATGAACACTGACAGGGATGGTGATGTAGAGGGTGGCGTGAAATGGTGATCAGACAAAAGTTGTTTTTAGAGTTAAACATCAAGGGTGTATTTTGTGCGTTCCGTGTGTCAGTCCGTCTCAGTGGCACCTCCATTCTGTCACACGGTTCCATTCTCCTGCCTTGGCTTGTGGGTTGTTGTGCGAGCAGGCGTGCTCAGGGACGGGGCCAAGGTACAAAGGAAGCCGGCCAACAAGGTGAGACCGAGGCCCCCCCAGGCACAGAACATGGACCAGCCGTAGCCGTGGCTAATGTCCTCTGGGAGACCGTACATGTAGCGCGGGTAGCGGGACAACTCAAAGTTGATTCCTGCCACACATGTGCACAGAGAGATGATGCAGCATGTTCCTGTGTGCAGAAGAGACAACCACAGTCTTTGAATGCTTCCACTTTCATTATTCAGAGTTCATGTGTTGAGGACATTTTAGTGCAAGACGTGAATCCACTACAGTAAGTCATGTTCAGAAACTGTTTAAATGAACAAACACACACATACGCACACAAACATACATATACTGTAAATATATAGATAATTTAGTCCTCACACCCTCCAACACAAACACTCACACAGAGCAAAAGGAAGGAAGCATATGTATGCTCTCACAGTACCTCCCATGAGGAAGAGTAGGCCAGCTACATATTGCATGAGGTCATGCTGCTGGCAGCATCCCAGCACTCCAATGATCCATCCAAAGAGAATGATGGACACAGCCATGCCCACAAAGCCGGCCGTCATCCTCCTCAGATCTGAAAGCACACGTGAACGTCTTACTGCAACTTTCCTTCAAGGGCACTGAACTTCAAACGAATACAATTAATAATTACTTGGAAAAGTTCATACCACCAACAAGTGCAGATATCCACCAATACTGCACTGCAGGACATTAAACTGTACTACACTACTACTCTTACTGTACTATACTATACTATACTATACTATTGTGAAGCCCTGGACAGCTGATGAAGATTGATTACCAGTAGTTGATAGCAATAAGGTAACTATCTTCAGGAGTGAATATACAGTATTATAGTTGCAGTATGTGGGTGTCAGGCCTGATAATTATTCTTATTCTTATGACTTCCTTCCTGTACTTCTGAACAAGGCTCTCAATAAGTAAAGGCAAATATATTCCAGTTTTATAAGGAAGGATTTAAAAGAAGGTCCTAATCTCCTCAGGCGAGCCTTTGCAAAGCCCATGGGCTCTAATACTCGAGTCCTTCCCAAGGAGCTTAGGCTACACTCAGGTTCATAAGACTTCAAATGTCAGGGATAGCCGGGATTCAGGGGTGAGGATGAGCTGTGACCTGAAAAGATACCAGTAAAATCTTAAAAAATAAATAAGAAAGAACAAGTAAGTGGCGCTGGGAGGCTGGCATCAGGGTGATGTGATGTCCTACTTATTCATGAAGGATTGAAAATAATAACAGATAAAAAGCAGGGATTTGTTACTCTATTTTAACAGTTCTAAAAAAAGAAATGTTTTACAGAAAAGTCTCTCATTTGATAAAAAACATTTTGATGCAAATTTTTGTTTATTGTGAGATATTGTGTTGACAAATCAAGGGCATGTGCATGAAAAACAAAGGTCCTAAAACTATACCCTGAGGCACACCGAATTTCAGATACCATTCAAACCAGAACTAACATGAAAAAACATCAAGGGTCAAATCCGTGACATCTCAATGCACAATTTAACACAACACAAACGAACAAAATCAAGTCAACAACTTACGGAGTGCGTGCCACTCATCCTGACGAATGGTCTTTGTGACGTTGATGGGTAAATTCCGCGGGAGGATGGAGGAAGTGTAGTGATACTTGACAGGGGTACATCTCTCAATAATTCCTGGCAAGAAAAGGATGGAAAGAATTAAAACTGGCCGGAAACAGCAGTGGTGTTACTTTTAATTGGAAATTGAAAAAAAGACAATACAATTCGAATAAAAGTCCCAGAACATTCACGTCAGAGCCTCAACCTCTATTAACCTCTAATTTGAAGGCTACTTCCTTCTGAGAATCAAGTTGGTCATCTCCTAGGCTTTAATCTTAATGGGTTTTGTTAATGTATTCCAAATGTCCTGGCAGTGAAGAGTGAAATCCATCTTCCTGTGTGGTCTTTAGTCCACATATTCCTGAGGTGTCTTCACATGTGGTGACCAAACTGGTAAATGGAATTTCATATCATAAAGAAGGCAACCGGCCAACCAGCAACACCTAACTAATCATCTAATGGCATGTTTACTTTCATACCTGGGTGGAAGGAAATTTTGATTTCTTACTGATTATTTTTTCAGTTATTATAGCAGGTAGAGAAAAAACAAAACATTATCATCATCACATCACAAGCTCTAAAGAAACTGTGGGTAAGTAAAAAGTTCAGTAAGTAAAGTAAAGTTTATTTTGAAAGCACTTCAAAGCACCTCTTTGGATGAAAACGAGGTAACAGAATCAGATTAAACATGTAAAGATCAGCGGAGCTAAAAGCACAACTGGTAGTATAGAAATGGATTAGATCAGTCCTATGTTGGGAGCTCGATCATACACGACTCACATCTGAGTTAAGATAGAAGCCACGTGACCTTCAATTGGACCTGAATAAACACAGTGTGGCAGCATTTTGGATCAATTAAAGAAGGTCAAAGGGTCAGATTGAGACAGGTTAAAAAAGATGTTGCCGTTGTCTAAATGAGAGGAGATAAAGACATGAACAGACATCTCATTATCAGTCCTGGACATGTTAGAACTCAGTTTTGCAAATTTCCTAAAATTGAGAAAATGGGACTGATGACGTTTAAACTCCTGAAGTGAACAACAAAACCTTAATTGGTCAAAACAAAGAACCAGGTTATGCAAAAGACATAAACAGTAGGGAACCAATACCCTGTTGGATATTAGGGACAGGGTTGTTATCTTATCTAAATTCAACTGAAGATAATTACCAGCCATCCAGTTTTAATGGCATTGAAACAGTCATTAAGCATAGATAATTTGTCAATCTCTTCTGGTTTAAAAGAACAAAATAATTGGATGTTGTCAGCATTAAGATGGTGGGAATTGTTTTGAAACCAACTGATAATCTGTCTAAGAGGGAGCATACAGTTCATAATGAGAATAAACTGAAAAACATCTGACCCGAAACACAACCCTGGTGAACTCCACGAGACAGAGAGGCTGTGAGACAGCCACCAAATAGTCAATAAAGATTACAACGCTCCTGTCTGAAAGATTAGAGGAGAAGACAGCCAGAGCCAGAAATGTCCAGCAAAACAGGCTTAGAATGCGAGAGATTCTGGTGCTGGAGTCTGAATACGAGGGTTAGCACAGAGCCTTCTGCAGCATATGCAGCCATCATCATGTCACTTGGGGCTGTAAGAAGAGCAGTCACAGTTGCTAGTTTTCTGCAGCTACAGTTTCTCATTGTTTTCAAATCACTTCTTGCTCCATTTAACATCAACAACAACCTCGATTTTGCCACTCTAATACTAAAATCTATGCTGATTATGCAAGTTTACACAGTCCTTGTTTTAATATCTTAACTTTATCAAGACACAAACTCAAATGTGATTAATAAAGGAGTGCTGGCAGTCTCTCGCACTAACATGATTGCTTCCAATTTCTCATATTCCCTGGTTAGGAACAAGCAGCAACTTCTGAAACACAATGCTGTAAAGTGTGTCACCATAGAATTGTGTCTCCTTGGCTGTTTTTCAAAATTGCTCACGGTCCTTCCACACTCATCAGTCACTATATCACTTTGACAAATGTGTATGTGTGGGACAAACGTGTGACAAATTAACCTGTCATAGCAATATGCCATAGAAATCAGACACGTATGCCTCTAATTTATGACAGGAGCTACAGTGACATACATGATAACCACCGGCTGCTCAGGAAACCTATTTCCTCCAGTTTGTCCTTTTTAGCAACCAAAGCAAAAACATTATGATGATGGATCCGTGTAGAATGAATTCTTATTGGGTGGAGTTTTCCTGAAGAGGCACTTTAGTAGCAGTTAAAGACATTGGAGTCATGTGACCACAAACATCTTTGACTGCTTTATCAACTCATATATATCTAACACAGCACTTCATCTAATAGGACCTTTGTGAAGCTGATGTGTGCAATCCAATAGAACAACACAGGATAATACAGCATTCATCAGAATCACAACTAAAAAGCTCACAAAGGCAAATATTTGTTGCTGGATGTGGTCACTGTAAGATAAAGCTACTGTTTACATGCAGGTCATTTAAAGTTTACACATGTACTGTACTTACACACACATGTTCATTAACAGCACACTGTTGTTAGGATAGAAGTATTATTGAAAGCCAAATCTGTAAGTGTCCTCCTCACGCCTACATTTTGCAGGGCTGAACATCTAATAGTGTAATTTTTTAAAGATAATTCAGTCTCAGTTGTTGTCCCAAAATAGGAACTCTAGAGCTTTAATGCTTCACGTGTTTCACAGATTCCAAACAAACTCATAGATTCCTACACGTCATCACATACTGTAGTGTGGCTGAGGGTGGAAATGTTGATATCTGTCAGGACTTAGGTAATAGAGGTGTCTTCACTGGACATGTGAGAAGCTCTGGGACCTTTGTTCAGTCGCAGGTCTGAGCTGTTCCTACATGAAGAGGCCTGTACGTTGCCTTTCTCTGACCAAATTCAAGCAAATAGTGAGGAATACTTGTACTTCTGTTTGCTTTGCTTCCTTTAAAACACTCGTAAATGAAATCTCTCTTTTAGGCTTTTAACAGATGCAAACCAGTTGTAGAGACACAAAGCAGCTCCACAGACTGGCTGTCATGATCTCACACTCTCCTGTCCTCCACTCAAGGCTCCCTCAGCACCACGGACAGCGAAACTCGACCACGTATACGCAAACAACCATGAAGTTCACGTGAAGGCACCATCACCATCACCATCTATCTTCATCATTCCATAATAACTCGCACACACACACAGATGACAGATGACAGATGGGGGGACCGTGTGTTTGGTCCGGGGCTAACGTGCGAGCATCCCGGCCTGGTGCCCATCACAGCGGCGGGCACCGGGCAGCAGCTTGTGTTGTTTACCTTTGTAAATAAGGTCCTCGGTCTCCAGGTCGAATCCTTCCCGGTGACACTTCCTCCACAGCCCGGAGATGGTGGAATTAAACTGGCGGTTGCAGTGAGATTCCATAGCGGACACCGCGGCCAGGAAGTGGCGTTTCCCCCGGATGAGAGGAGCAGCATCTGGGCCGCTACCTTTCCTTTCCACGCTGCTTGGAGGCATCTGGAGGGGGAGGTTGTGGTTGGAGATGTAGATGTACCCGGGGTCGTTCCGCTTGTTGGCATAGTTTTTACACCGGTCTCGGTGTCGCCTCGCGTCGGTCTCGTACCAGTAATCGGTGCAAATGGCCATGGCGAGCAGCCCCAGAGCACAGAACGCCAAGAAGAGCCCCGTGCCTGTTAATATTTTCATAGCGGCCATCTTCCCCACTCGATGGAGATGGAGAGCCCGAACAGTCGCAAGCAGGTTCCTCCGTGGCCGCGGTTGTACCCCGTGAAATCAATCACGCCGGTACTCACAGCCTGGCTGAGAGCATGATACGGGGCCAGCGCTGGGTGGACGGGACTGGATGCCTTCCGCGTTCTCTTTTGTTGGTGTACCCGGTGCTATGATGCTATGTTGTTCCCACCATCTGTCACGGTGCAGGAGGAGAGGGGATGGAGGGTGTGAGGAGGCAGGGGAGAGCTGCAGTTCCCTCTCCCGCCGCCAGGCTCGTCTCACGGGATGGGGAGCAGACGGGGACGAGCTGCGTTCAAGAGCCCGTTAACACACATGAAGCGAGCCGAATAACATCTCTCTACAATATTTAAGCTAGTATAATTATAATTATTATTTATTATTATCATCAACAATACAATACTTTTCTCCGTTAGTCGAGTGTTAAGGTGTTTTTAGTTGTAGCCTCATTTATTAGAGCTACATGATGCTTGAATTGAATTACATCTATCTATCTATCTATCTATCTATCTATCTATCTATCAAAACTGAACCTGGTCAGCTTCACAGACTGTTATTCTAGACTGTACAGGTGTTTCTAACGAAGTGGCATGTGAGTTGTCTTAGTCAATCAATGTGGAGAGCAACCAGACAATCTTACATATACATTGTTGACAGTCTAGACTGCAACACATTTGTTTTTTCATGAAAATATTTTTTCAGCTCAATTTCGAATAGCAAATGTGTCGTCATGAATTAATAATAGTCAGATGCATTCATGCATACTTTACACAGCAGCCTTGAGTAACCTCTGTGGGGAGAGCTGTTGTTCTTTCAATCCTACTTCCTCAGAAATCTTTAAGTTCAAAGTGTTCACATTGTTGAACACAAATTCCACATTAATCTCAATCAACTTTAAGGGATGAAAAAAGATGTGGGGAAGGGGAAACAGATTATTCAGCACAAAACAATACATATGCCTTTAGTAAGATATCAAAACAAGATTCTGATTTGATAACACAGTTGGGACCAGATGGAAAGTTGTTTGAGCATATAGAAGCCTCCAGTGATCAAGGCACACATACTGATGAACCATGGGTCTCATACACACCTACGATTGGTATTCCTATCAGCCGCACTTATATAGATCTACATAATCTTATGACTTGTCTCAGGAGCCCTGCTGGTTATGCTCACACTTATAACTGAATACAAGTAATGTGATTGCTTTCACTTGTGTCTTTAGAATATGAAGATAGAAGATTCAGTTTTCCTCAATAGCAAAACATAATTAATAAAGATTAGATTCTAATTGCACATGAATTAAGCATGATGATGCCTCATTCAGGGGGGGTCACTGTCACTTTCAGCAAACACTTCTACATGAATTCAACTAAACTCAAATGTAAACACGGGAAGAAATAGACAACTAGACAGTAAAGCTTAATGTGTGAGCCGTTTCTCTTCACAGGAACTATCATTAACCTGATATTTTGGTTGATAATAGTTGTATATTGGTTTGATCTCCTTTTCATGTTAATGTCTTTACACTGTTGCCACGTTATTCCATACTGTGGGGGTTTGTTTTCCTCCCTGTGCTGTGACTGAGGAAAGCTCCCACAGACAATAGGCTGCTCACAGGCTGATGACTAAGGAAGGCAACCCACCGTGGAGTCGTTATGGCAACTGAGGCTTGCCAAACAGACTGCCTTGAAATCGGACAAGTGTGAACACACGATCAATACCCCCCTCCCTCCATTCCCATATGACATTTTAAGCATACCATTGTTGCTGCAAAAATGTGTTGATAGCTTTCATCCAGCGGCTCGTGCTCCCACAGCACCTGACCTGTAGGTTTACCGATCAATAACAGGATAAATCTCATTACAATGTCTGTGGCGTGTGCTAATATTATGCTAAATTTAGACATAGAGTGTACTAACACCCCTCCCCAAACATGGCACAACTGTTCCACCAGCTTTCAAGTCAAAAACCCACATTTTATTTTCAGGGCTGCATGGAAAATTTCAGTCAGAGCAGAATTACAAAAGCATCATAGCTGTGTGATGATTTTGGCTGGTGAGTGTTATTTTTCCTCATAGTCCCACAAAATTGCATGCTTGAAAGTATAATCATGTTTTCTTCAGTCAATTTATTAAGACTTTATTCAAATAGAGCATTTTATAATAAAGTGAAATGGCACATTTGTTATTGCGACTGCACTATACAGTATGTGTGCAATACAATCTAATAGAACTCTGGAGTACAATAGACACTTGTGTAACAGAATATCGTAACATTTTGGCACTTACATTTTTTTACAAGAGAAAGTGATGAAGTGGTGCTCATCTGCATGCTGCTCGTCTCATCGTCAATAAATACACTGAAATACAACAGGGAGAGTATGCACAACAGTAATACTACTAGATCCAGGTCCAATAACATCTGCTCTGCTGAGCAGGTACATCACCGGTACACATGTGCAAAACTAAATGATTGTCTCACGAACAATTTAAGACAATTTGGTAATGAATACCCATTGAAAGGCCCGCTTGATAGTTAAAGACTGGCACGTTTTAAAGTGTCCACACACATTTCCCTTCAGTAGATCAGGTTAGTCTTCTTCCATCCATAAAGTGCCATTCTAATTGTCAGAGAGTTATTTTAATGTAACATGATGCTGGTCATTTCTTTTCAAGCTGTATCTTAAGATTCCATGGATTAGAGGAATTGGTTGGTGCAGAAGGGTTTTCTCTCCAGTGCTGAGTTTTGTGTTTTTTGGTAAGACGAGAGGTTGATTCCTCCATGGTCATTCTACAATGGCAGACAGGAGAGCCATGACAGCCACACCACAGAAAATGAGCAGGATCTGAAGCAGGGAGTGTCTGAGGAAAAGGTTTGAAACACAAACAGACTCAGGGAAAGGACCAGAATATGCCCCGATAACAACTCTGTCATACTGCTATCATGGCTACACTACAGCTAGATACAAAAAACATCCATCATACCTTAAACTAGACTCTTCAAGGAGGTCTGGCACCACATTCACCAGAGCTATGTAGAGAAACCCTCCGGAGGTGAAAGGCAAAATCCAAGTCGTAGCATTTTCTAGACAGGATAACACAAACTTAAATTGTGGCGACGCACACCTGTGTTAGACACGAGCCACACACACACACACACACACACACACACACACACACACACACACACACACACACACACACACACACACACACACACACACACACACACACACACACACACACACACACACACACACACACACACACACACACACACACACACACACACACACACACACACACACACACACACACACACACACCTGTCTGTGAGAATGGGCTGTATCATACCTGTGCCTTTTGGTGACTGAGTGCAAAGAGCAAAGCAAGCTCCCAGGACACCGACCAGCGCTGTGGACATCTGCATGCAGGCTGCACTCCACCGGTCAAAGCCGGCCCGCAGCAGAATGGCAAAGTCTCCCACCTGCACATGATAACATTTCACACAACATGGGAATGTATAAACATTCAGTCTGGAGGGGAGGAGGAATGTCAAGTTAGAAAATGTCAGACCTGGGAGAACTACTTCTATTACTATGAATGTTAAGGGGGAAAGGGTGGAATGTACACAAACACACAAACACACAACACAAATAGCATTGGAACTTCACTCTCTCTGAAATTTGGCAAACAATTAGCAGCTCATTTGTGTTCTTGTTTCCCCATTAACTGCTATTATTGGAGCGGTCTGTGCCGTCCTCACTGCTGAACGACCTCATTTATATGAACGACCCTCAGTGAACAGTGAACTCCCGAGAGCTGAAAACAACTTTGGGTGGATCAGGAAATAGAATGCAGGTGTGCAGTAAAAGGCAGATTATAAATAAAACAGCAATAGTAGAAATAATTATCCATCTCATTCCGTTTATCAAGAACTTTGGGGTTTTGGGTTCAATGGGACGTTTGGGGTTTCAGAGTAATCGGCCTTCAAACGAATGGCACGGCACCTTTGAAGAGCCACATTGTGATTGGCTCTGAAACAGCGTAGATTCAAACGAGGGTGGCGGCTGTGCAAGCAAGACGTGCTACTTCAGAAACTTGAGCATTCCCTGCTGTAGTATCAACTATAAAAACAGACTTTCAATCTACACAAGTCATGCAAACGCTCTATTTGACTTTCAAAATGGACACGAAGAAGAGCCTGGAGGAGGTATGGAAAGGTTCTTTTTTTTTTTTTTTTTTTTTTTAAAGCTAGACATTTGGCATGAAGGCGCTCACAAGCGTCTTTAACCCTTTTTATAGATAGAGAGGAACCCTGCAGATCAAGTGGCGTTTGGTTTCTCATTCTACCCCGCAGGGCCCAAAAGGAGAAGTGTCTGGCATTAATTACTTAATCTCACCTCATGGGGGATCTCATGGAGCAAGATGGCAAAGGTGGTGAGGAACCCAACCTGCAAGAGAAGTCACATCAGCACTCTGTGAATGGAATCATTTGGGTGACAGCAATATTATTACATGAAGTGCAGGATGGAAGGTGGCAATGAAACAGGGCAGTACATCAGATTCTTTTTGGTAATAATGAAATAAAAAATGCTGGGGACTTTGCACATTTCCCTTAAACTACAATTTGTTGTTTCATGAGGCGACTTTTGGATTAATGCAGCCTTCTAAACTGACCCACATAAACCATAGTACGTTTCTTCACAGCACGCAGTCTAGACAGGCACTTTAGCTATGATTCACACACACTACTAGATGATGTTCTGGTCTAGGATACATTTAAATATAAAGTTAAATTCAGTATTTCCATTCACAGGATTAATTCAAAAAGATGCAGTAGCGTTTTTGCATCTTATCAGAGACGTCCAAGTTTACTTGTGCTAATTTGTTCTCTTAGCAGTCAAGCACAACTTTGTAGATCCAACATATGCAGCAGGCATTTATTTATGGCAACATCACATTGTGATACATAGCACGAGAGTAAACAGAGAATACTAGTGGGATGTCTTGTACATGAATGTTTGAGACATCTAGTTGACTTCCTCTCTGGCACATTGATCCAGAGTTCATGCTGTTAGCCGTATGTCTCTCCAGCTGGACTCTCACATTCCCACAGCTACAAAACACAGCTAAACTACTGAGAGCGATACCATTTCATGATACTGCGACTAAAACTGCAACCCTTTGAACGAGTCAGAAACACAAGATAACACCAACATGTTTACCACTGTACAGGTTTGTGTTGTTTCACGCTGGTAATTAGGACTGTGATCTATTTTGATACTAAGGGAATGCTGACGGAGCAGATTTACAGCTCTGCCACCGGGCCGCTGCACTCTGCCAAACACAGCAGTCACCAACCAGTGAGGTATAAATGGTACACATTCCAAAGATACACATTTTCATCAGTTATTAAATATTACAGCGCTCCTCTGCGGCCATTTTGCAGCTCACTTAATAAATGGTCTCTTTTGATTCAGAGTGAAAATCAGAGCAAATCACACAAGCAAAGCGTGCAGAAAGAGTTCTAATTGTGTGTGTAAGAACCGTCAGTACACATATGAAAATGTATCCAACCAAACGCATCATCAGACTTTGCAATGCAGTGTGGGTTTGTTTCAACACACAAAAACAGCTCTGACTAAAGCTGGGAACCGTAGGGAAGCAAAAAAAGTGTCTCCTTTTGTTTTGTGAAGCTTTGTCCGGTGAAAGTGGCTTATCTAAGCATAAAAATAAGACACATGTGATTTGGCCACTGTTTGAGCCTGGTGGCAGCAGGAATGTGGCGTAATTGTCAGAGTAAATAGAACGCAGCAGAGGATTTTATTGTCATTTTCAGCAAAGACTCCATTACAGGATTTAAACAGAAGCTTATGTGTGCTGTCAGCCACCCGGCACATTGACAGAAAACATTGTCACTCTAAACTAAGCCCCGACCTCATCATCTTCTCCCCATGATCAAACTACACTGTAAATAACTTGCTCCATTATACATCACTTAAATTGCAAATACTGTTTGCTGACACAGTGGACAGCCTTGTATGAACTGCAAATTGCTAAACAACACAAGTATACATGCAGTTTTCTGTACCAAAGTCTGTTTGCACACCGAGAGGCTGAAGATGTGCAAATACAAAACAACACAAACCGTGTTTCCTCTGCGTTTGGTCTGGTGCCAGTCTCCCAATTTGTTAATCAATAGATAAAATACATTTCCTCCACTGACTGGTTCCAGGACAGACTCAGGATTTTGAGTAAAGCTTCAAGGAAAACTAACTGTTTGCATTATTCCAGGGTAAACACTTTAAAGCTTTACTCCCAACCAGTATGTTTACATGAAGGATTAAACCTCAATGACGTTCCAATTGAGACAACAAAGCCATTTTTCGTTCAAAACATCATGTGACAGGCCGCCGTACATCGTGTTTACTCAAGCATGCAAACAACACAGGCTCCGATCACAATAAGCAAACTGTGTGGATGTCGTCACGTGTCAAAGCAGGATACTCATCCATTCTGTCATGAACATGGCATAATTGCAAGTTTGCCTTTAGAGCAGTGAATGTACAGTACAGTGTGCATGTCAATGTCACTGACGCTCTAACTGATTAAAAAATGAAAGGAGTACAGACATTCCAAAAGAAAAGATGTGACATTTTCCCATCTGCTTACCTTTTTGCTAACCAGGAAGCTCCCTGCCACCGCCAGCCCATGGGTGAAGTTGTCTATGCAGTTGGCCAGTAGATTTAGGTATCCACTCATCTGTGGTAAAGGTTGGAAGAAAGTGGGATAATTGTTTTGAACAGGAATATAATGATTTGTCAGTCACAGTGCTCCATCTAGTATGAACACAGTATTTCACAATTCTGTGTTGTGATCAGGGTGCAATGTTTGTTGTGTTAGTATGAAGGTCGTTTGAAAGACTGGATTGCCTCTTAATCGACAACACTGTGCTTATTTTGGGAGTAGAGAGGGAGCATAAGAAACCTATAAATAAATAACCCATATCTGGAGTTCATCCCCAGTGCCACCTCTGTGCTTTACTTTTCCTTTTTGTAGAATGAAAAATGTTCTAGTTGTCAGCAAACCTTGATTTTCTCTGATCCCTGCTGCAGACTCTTGGGGGCTTGCGGTGACTCAGAGTGACGCCCATTTCTAAGCGGCGCCACAGGCTTTCCACTGAAAGCCGCCTCAGGCTGTGTCTGGAGGGAAAAAAAAGTAAAGAGGGACAAAGCAATGATGAACAGGCTGCCCGTGTGTATACAGTGTTTCTGACACCAACCACCAGGTTAGTCAGTGTGATCAAAAGTGATTTGATGCATCATTCATTTAGAGCCGTATGAGAATGAGGAGTGAAGTCACGACTCTCTCCCACTCCTCCTACCTGCTGCACCTCAGCCCTGCCTCCACACCTCCTCCCAGCCAAACATGATAAACCTGGGGTCATGACAACTACTGAGGAGGTGATGCCCCTTGTGGTAAAGGATGGTACTCGTGGGGCTCAGAGGTTGTTCTCTACATCAGATTCAGCAGCAAGGTACAGCACAGACATGGGATTTTTCAGAGCTTTAGTATGGTGTGAGTATAGTATAGAATCAGGGCATAAGGAGAGTTTCAGCAAATTCTCCAAAAATGTATGTATGTATCTTTTTAAACAATCCTTTCCAGCAATGTGGAATGTTAAACAATGTGTCAAACTGATTGGTCCAGACAAGCCTTTTACTGATCAGTGTGCTGCTGTTTTGTTCTTTAGTGGTTTGTAAAGCATTTTGTGACGCTTCCTTCAGAAAGGTGCCATGTAAATAAACATCCCCATGGGAAATACACAAGTGGTACACCAGCGATTTAACTTAATCAAGGATATTCAGTCAAAGGAGGTCCAAAACTAGGTCAATGACGACTGAAGACATTTTCTGTTCATCTGTCTGTCAACCTTTGACTGTGCTGCCATGAAGGATCCATGTGTTCATTCAGAGGCCAACTGACCGGATCCTGAAGGCCAAATATCTCCAAAATGCTCCAGTGTACACAAAAAACAAGGTTGCTGACCTCGTTCAGATGTGAATTTGTTTGAAAATAATGACATTTGGAAAGTAACAGGCATATTGTTTTAAGATCATCTATTGTTCTCACCATACACCAACATACACATGTTCACTCACATCTTAACATCATCCACAGTCTTATTATGTAACTAATGACAGAACAGGACATTCCAACACAGCATGTCATTTATGTTCTACACCTTATTTATTTATATATACACACAAGGCTGGATTCTTTTTCTGGGAAGAGTCCACTTCAGAAATCAATTACATTGCTATTTAGCTGCGACAGTCAAATAGCCTCCTGTTCTGTGGATGTGGGCAGGAACTACTTGTTCCCCCGTCTATGATTGAGTGGGGAGAAAGAAATGGAGTGTGGTCACTTCTCAGGGCTATTAATACCTGCAGGAGCCTGGAGAGCAGACTGGAGCTAAACTGTGTGCAGGACACCTCATGAGCTTAATCCATTCATTCACTGACTGAAAGTGGGAACCTAAAATATGCATGTGATGAATTAACCAACTATGAACTACAGATTACATATTTCTCAACATTTCACAAAGTCTGTAACCCTCCACACTTACACATACAAAGTAGATCCACCTAAACCCTAAACACACTAAACCCAAGTAAAAAAGTTGTCACGAGTACTAAAATCTTTCTATTCAATAATAAATCTGATGTTTGTGACGCACAGGCACACAACACACACACACACAGTCTATTTTAGTCTATTGTTCCTTCAGACTCTGAGTGACTACTGAATGTCCTCCTGTGAACAGTGAAAGGTCTGGAGCAGCTGCTTCACTTTACCCCCCTGCTCTATAAATAGACCAGACTGGAGGAGCAGGAGATTCCAATCCCCCCTACAAAGACAAGAGGGAGGCAGAGAGTCTCCATGCAGGGATACACAGCTGGCTTAGTTTGTCTTAAAAGAACTTCTGGGTCAAAAAGTTTGGCCACTCTAGCGGGTGCATATGGACCAATACTGTTTCATAAGTTCATCTTCGTTGCCTCAAACACGTGTCTAAGTAGGTTTTTAGTCGTAGTAGTAGCAGCAGTAGATAGTTAAGGCCCCAATTAAACAATGCCATATAAAGTGCATCACAGTTCCAGATTGAACATGCCAAGTGAGTCACCATACAAGCAATGGGAGTCCTCCTGGCAGAGTCAGGGTGTATTAATCATCTTCAAGATGTAGCAGCCACATAAACTACACCATTATAACTAACATCTGTGCTTGTCTTGGACTTTCTATGGGCAAATGGATCACTGCCGTTCAGAAGACACACAGCACATTAGCTTTCCAAATCATGTTATTTATCTTTGTTATGCTTCTGTGGAAAGAATGTGGCTCAAACACATTTCCTGGACCCAAACCTTCTCTCTAACTTGCCAATAAGCCCCCTGAGTTTAATATGATAAGACAAACTCTTGGAAAAGAGTGGAGCATATTCCTATAAATATGAACTTACAGCAGAATTAAGATTCAGCTCAGGAGAGGGAGCAGGATCTTCATCATGGCTGTCTTCATCTTGGAACATCTTTTCCAGAACCAAGAAGGACAGTAAGCCAACAATTACCCAGAGGCCCTGGGTCATGTAGTGGTTTTGTTTACCAGCTAGAGGAAGAGCAAAGAGTAACGTTTACTGAGCAAACAAGTGACAACTAACCACTACAAACGACAGAGGAAGTAAAAACAACATCCATGTCTCATCACAGTAGCTGGACACATTCTAGCCAATCAGAAGCCAGTATATTCTGTCACTACTTATAGAAAAGAGAAGGATAAACCAGTTTGAACCACATTACAGATCTAAACCAACCTTAAACACCATTAGAGAACATGACATGTCAGTAGTTCCCCAATGCTTCATATGTCATGTTGCTTTGCTTCAGAGGGCAGAGGGAGCTATAATGAAAACTGAGGAAAGGATGATATGTGTGGAGAGAAGACCCACCTGAAGAAGCAGCGAGGGCCCATGCCTCTGGGAGGAGGTGAAGGAACACGTCGCCAAGGAGACCACCGATCGCAAAGCTCAAAAGTAGCTTTAGCTTTTGGGATCCAGCTGAGGAAACATTGCGAGAGGTCAGAAGGTCACAGTTACAGCCCCGTGTGTGCTTAAAGGTTTCCACACATTCCCTGTGACGCATCACTTTCAGTCTGAATGAGAATCGGAGACATAAATACTCGTTTACATCTGTATTGTTCCCTCTTCTTTTATAAATAACACCTTTTCAACCTTATAATTCAATACAACTTCACCCAAACAAAACCTTAAAATGATCTCTGACTCAGCAGGCTAATACAGCGCAGCTACACAACGACACGTGCGCCACAGAAAATGTTCTTTTTTTAAGTCTTCCCTTGGTCACGACTAACCTCATGGCAGATGTGCCCTTGAAACCCATCGCCTAAAATATATCTGGGCTGCCACGTTCCAGTGGGTGGGGTCATTCACAAACCAGCGGGTTCTGGTTGACCTCACTGGGTGTCAGACCTCAACACTTCAAAGTACAGTCCAAATGGTGTCTGTCGCACCAGAATCCAAAACAAGCTCCCTTTCTTTATGTGAAGCCTGTCACAGGGACGTGAGGTCAGCTCGGTTCACTTCACAGTCTACCGGTCTCCCTATTTAACACAGCAACTCACTACTGCATTTCTTGCTGTGCAGAGGGAGGAGGAAGGGTTTTATGGCGTATTATTGCATCAGTTGCTAGGCACGTTCATGCTGAGCGAAGAGACGCACACGTGTACCAACATTTCAAAACAGAGCAGAAAGAAACAGGTATGTTGGAGGTCTGTACAAGTCTGAGCAGCATCTGATAGTTTAAACATCCTGCAGACTGTGACTTAGGCTGAATGGTCGGCTGCTCAGACAGCAACCAGCTACCGGAAGATTACACTGTTACCACTTTCTATCCTTTTGGCTTTTTGAGAAATGTGTTTACAGAGACACTAAAAACTTAGAATTTATAGGTGCAGCTATTATGAGACGATGGATGTTAGGTAAGTAACAGTGTGCAGGTGTAACTGTTTGGGACTTTTCCTCCTTTTTACTTATTTTTTTGCTTTTACACAGCAGTTTTGCAATGTACAGAAAACAACATACTTCACCATGGTGTTATACCATTGTTAAACCGGGATAAATAAATGTCTTATAAATAAAATACTGTGATATTGTCTGGTGGGTTCCACTTCACTCCCACCTATGTCTTACCTTCTGTTTTGAGGGTTGCTCCAGCTTCAATGGGAATGACAAGCAGGGGGAAAACCCCACTGAGGCCGACTACAACTGAGCCCACCAGAGACAGCAGCCAAACATGAACATGTTCACTGGCTAGGAGGTCTGCTACTGTCTGGAGGCCTGGGAGGTAGTCTTTCAGGCTGGGGCCTGGTCCTGCAGCTGTGGCTGTGGCCTGGCCCATAGATGTTTGTGTCATCTTCTGGCTGCTGGATACCCCACTGAAGGTCACCATCAGCAGGGTAACACTGATGAACACAACAGCTACAGCCCAGCTGGGCTTCCTCCAGCCTCTACTGTTCATCCGTCCCAAGATCCAAAATGCACTTGTAGCCAGAAATGCTGTAGAAGGGAAAAAAACACTCAGCTCAGCAAAGCAGGTCCAATCTTCACCTTTTCAGCATTGACTGGAGAGAGCTATTCCAGTTTACTGTTCAGCATGTAAAACAACCATAGATGAATTGTGCAAGGGTCAGGAAAACAAGTGCCTTTGCAATGGTGCTGAAAATGACAAGACTGAACACTAGGGCTACTCAGATGATGGAGGTATTGAGATTACTAAAAGGTTCTGTCGTGGCTTTATTGCTGTTCTGAGGATTTACAGTTTTCGGCACCAAGAAGAAGTAACCGTTGTGATGTCATAGGGGTCTACTTTATAACTTCCCACAATGCAACAGTCACAATAATCTTTATAAAGACATGCTGTTAATTCCACTTTAAAAAATGGCTTTACGGAAACAATATGGACAAGTCAATATTTCCTATTAGCCTAATAAGGGTATCAGTCATCATTCACGTCATGATGTCATATAAAGTCCTGGTCAAATAGAAAACATCATTAGTATATTATAGGTCACAATAGTTAGGTCCCATAAAATAACAGTGATGTGATATAAACTAATGGAGTAGGTGATGTCATTAAATTTATACAATGATGACGACCAACCCTGTGACTCTATATGTCATCATGAAGTAATTGTCTCTCATGTCATTAAAACAGCTGTGACAATATGACATAAATGATGTCATTAGCAGGTCAATATGTAAAATTTGTAAATAGTCTCATAACAATCCAGCGACACTTTGTGGAACTAAAGCCATCTTAAAACCATCATACCCAAGAGCAACACCTTTCATGGCTATGTCAAAAGTGATTTTGAGCAGTTTAACCACGAAAAACAAACAAATCAGTGCCTCCATTTGGTGACTGCGCCTTGACGCGTGGACATTCCACCCCAACATGTGCAGCAATGGAAAGTTAGCTCGTTCAAGCCAACGCTAACCTTTAAACGTTTAAAATAAATCATTAAGTCTGGATATAAAGTTGAAAAGATGAACACTTACGGTGCTAAACCCGCAGCGTATCAGGACATGACCCGGGCTGGAGTGAGTCACTCGGGCAACATGGGATAAAGTAACGCGAACTCGTCAACAGTGCGATGTATAAAATAAATGCGCTAAACTGACACCGAAGCGAGGCCATTAAGTGTTAAAGTGCACATCGTGTTGACCGAGTGAGAATAAAGAGCAGCGAGCGAATATTAGCCGAATTATTATGACGTCCGTGCAGCGGAAAGAGTAGCCCGAAATCAGTGCTAGCGTCCCAAACTAGCATCACAGTGCCACGTCCCTGAAAACAGACTCACGAGCGTCAAAGCGACCGCGAGCGCGTCCGACCCCGCCGCTGCAACGCTGAACGCCACTAAATACCTCGGGAGTTCGGAAGCCTCCACACCATGGTGTCCCTGCCATCCAGGCCGGCTCGGTGAAGGCAGGCTTGCGACTCTGGACTCCTCCAGGCTCCGGGCCGAAGATGAAGATCCGCTAGCCGAGGAATGGAAGGGTCAGCACGGTTTAGACAGGCGGCCACGTATCACAAGTTGGAGGAAAATGGGAACAATTAAACAAGGGAAGAGTCCAGAAACGGATCCCGCCCGTCTGGTACTCGATCCAGGAAGTAACCTTATCCTTCCTCACAGAGACACAGTTTAATGTGAAGCACTATTTAAGCCCAGTTCATACATGTAACTTAAAGATAGTAACTTTCATTCCCAAAGTTTTTCGTGAAACATTCTCTATTCACGATGGAATATTTGGAAATCCAGACTCCTTGGAACATTATAAGCCACCATAAGAAGAATGGACCCAAATTAATTTATATTAGAAATAAATATATTATTTGAACTGAAATAAGTTGCAACTCGGTGTTAATTTGATCATCGACAGAGTGTAAATCTGAGCTGTGATTAAGATATTCATTTGTATGCATCATGTAACATTTATAAAAGTGGTAGTTCTGTCTTTTTCATTTTTGGATTACTTTTGGTTTGAGTTCCTTGTTTTCGTAACAGCAGCCACCCAGCTGGAGAGCACCACAGCCACACACCCACCAACCTATTGGCACTGATTTTATTTTGCAGGCATGTAAAATAATATCCCAAAGATCAAATGTGTTGGATGTGACACTGCCTTTGCTGCGTTTGCTTGTGAAGTGTGAATTTTTACTGGCAATCTCTCAATTGTAAAGGAATAGGACAGCAGCTGAGAGGCCAATTTAACACACCACCAGCCAAAATGCTGTGTGTCCTGTGTTAATTTATTTTTCCAAAACTAGATTGCTGTCTCCATTCCTGAAAGACCAATTTGTGTTACAGACCACTTTTATTAATATCATGTGAGATGTTGCTACAAGGAGACCCATCTGAAAACATTGTCAGATACCATTTGGGTCAGATTTATGTAACATGCATACACATGATGGAATCAAACCTACGAATAAAATCATCCCTACTCCAGTGCATATTCTCTCTGAAACAACCAAGGAACTAAAGTAACAGATATATAGTACTATTGCTCAGTCTGGCTTCTCTGTGGATTTAAAACAAGGATGAATTGTCAGTGTGTAACCTTCATACAGTACTGCTAATATAGTTCATGCACTAAAAGCTGCCTGCAAGAATTATTATATAAACTTCCCATTTTGGAGTTCAAAGTACATTTGAAGAGATTCATATAGTAATACAGCTACAGAGGAGAACAATAAAGCTACATATAGTATAAAGCAATACAATAATCATACACCAATGTCACAGTTATGGGGTCAAGGGCAGACTGACATGAGTTTGGTGCCGCTGAGATCACGCAGAGTATGAATCAGGTCTAGTGTCGCTGTTTTTTTGTTTTTTTTCCTTAGTGGTATTTTTCCAGCATTGGTTGAACAATTGCTATCCAACTTTTAATAAAACCTGATGGCCTGTTTGGAAACGAAGCAGGGGAAAAACCAGTACATTTCACTCAACATTGTGAGATAGGGAGCATTTTGACAGTTTGGCTTATTCTGAAAATAATAAAAGAAATCTATACCGAAAGAAAATCAGACATACTTCAGACCTCAAGAAGATCACCCAGTCGGTGTGACCTGGTGCAGATCTGGATATCAATCTGGATCTTCTGTATTGAACTAAATAATCAAATACACCTATAAAACCGCTGTGAAGTGTCAAATAGGGATAGAAACTTGCAACCACCACCATTATGTTGCCAATTTGATGCTGATTCAATAAGGTGTAAACTTCTTTGAAGTGGCTTCAATAAATGGATCTTGATCCAAAGGGAGATTATGTCTGTAATGTGTGATTGATCTGTATTGCACAAGTATGCAGTCAAACACAAATTTCACTCTCCAACATGGAGTTTACACCAGTGCACAGATTCAGAATGATGAAATATATGAATGTTTCTCTTCTGTATCAATCGATAGGCCGACATATAAACTATGGATGATGAAATGTGGTCAGGCCAGGGCACCAGAGAAGCCAGATGGATCTATAATTCAGTTTGTTGTCTTATCAGTGGACTGAACAGACCGTTACATTTCACAACTGAGAGGCAGAGCCTTAACTGGAGGACTGTTGGGTCTTGGTGGAGGTATGCAGGCTAATGAGTGTCCCTCTAGTTAAGTATTTGTCCATCAAATCTTATTTCAAACAAACAAGCAGCAGGAAATGTAAAAAAATATTGAGTCCACAACCACTAGAGCACATAAAGGAGCGCATAGAAGAGGGAATACTGTCACTGGGTATTCTCTGATTTACTGCCTGACCACAAGGTGGTGCACATGAAGAAGTGTACCACATAAATTATGACATGACAGCTACAAGAAACCAAACAATCTCACACTTTGTCTTCACAGTAAGTGCTTTCATCTACTTCAACTGCAGTATTGGCTTTCAATTGTTAAACCCAGAACTTTATCAGTAAGCAACATTATGAGTGGAAATATCTGCTCACCTGTGTTTCCACCATATTTCTCACTGTAGTAGCTAGTATGGTCACTTTATCTCCTATCAGTGACGCACTGTTCTATCAAATTGAAGAAGAAGTGGTTATTATGGGTGTGATTTGAACATTGAAGCTATAGATCTTGAATTTCTCAGCTCTTTAAAAATAGAGATGGCAAACTGCAGACTTTAGTTGAGTGAGATGTGAAGATAACAAAACGCATGATTAATATCCGCACTGAGTCATCCCTGTCTGACTTGAGCAACACATACAGAAAGAGGAACTTGGTAGCAAAGAGGCCTGAAGTCTTAAATGTTAGTGTATAGGTGTTTGTTAAGAGTAGAAAATGATATTAAAGTTGAACTCTTAATGATTAGATCTACTGCTACTTCTTGATCTACTGCTGTTGTACACATAGTTTTTACTGTAATTTCTTTTGTAGGAAAAAACATTCCACTGTGTGTTCGTGTGTGTGTGAATCCATGTGACTTCTGATTCATCCATTATCTATTAATACCTACAGCCTAGTCTAGTAGTTGAGCTTGTGGAGTCCAGAGAAAATGAGGAATCAGGAATAAGAAGTGAGAGGGCTGGATGTCCCCTTGTGCGCTTGCCAAGAGGCCGCTCCATGTCATTGTGAAACACACGATGGCCACCGAAACCTCATGGTGACTATCAGCCAGGAAACACGGGTCCTGTCTGTGGACTGTCCACCCACAGAACTGAAAGATTCAATGCAATATTCCCTTTCCCTTTTCCTGAGAACCATACATGCATTTTGTGTTTGTGTGTGTTTTTGTGTGCATATATGAATTAAGAGGCTAACATGTCCATACAGATGATTCCAGCAGCTCACTTTGGCCCGAGCACAGATTAAGCTGTGTGACCACGGTGGTTGTTTCTTCTCTTTGAGCACTCGCAGTCACTACTTTAGTGGCTCACAATGTAAAGGTGTCGATATAACAGACATGACACGACATGATGTCATTTTGGTTAGAAGAATTACACCTCCACCTCCGTACACCACATCTTAGTGTGCCCACACCCCACACTATTTCTGTGACACACACACACACAAATTCTCACAGACCTCATTGCGTTGTCAACTACAGTAAGATCATTATAATGACCTATTTCACTTAACCACAAAAAAAACCAACATGTAGACATTTTTGAACTACAGTATGAAAAGGTTATATACATAAATGTGCATAACACAAGTTTCTATAAGAGTTGAATGATAAGTTCTGAGCGAGGCATAGGAAACTCTCACAGACTTCAACACAATCTTTTGCAACTTGAGAAAACAAAACATAGTAGTTTGTTTCTTGACTTCCTTGACTTGATCCTTTTGGATTAACTGGTATATTAATCATAAGTGCTTTGTTTTTCAAATTGGCTCCGTCATTCATCCAGTGACAACTAATGAGAGGATCGTGACTCTGTCCACCCCACATATACCAACTAGTCATCAGCTCCAGCTCCCCAGTGATTGGTGTAGCTCTGTTGCTCTGTCACTTCTACTCACAAAACAACAAAGTGCTCCAAAATGCTTTATTATAACCAGAAATAAGACAACAGTAAGACAACAGTAAACAGCAAGTAACAAGTAAGATCCCATTGAAAAAGAGTAAGAAAACGTATAATCTCATTTGCTGATGGAGATAAAAAAGAAAGGTGTATTTTGCCAAATTCAAAGTACAAATCTGTGGGCAGAACTATAGTAATATAAAGAATTAAGTATTTTGAACATGTATTAATTAATGCATACATAAAAAGTGCTAGTAAAAGTAAAACAGTCCCTTGTTGGACACGCAGGGCACAACATGCTGATACTGAGAGGTCAATCGTGAATAATTATAAATATATACTACCACTACCTCTAATACTAACCCTAATATAATGATGTGGTTAGTGCCAGTTGCATAAGAACATCACAAACAACAATAGACCAAAAGCCAAGAGACTGAACTGATAAGTGACCAATATTCAGTAAGTCATCATGAGGTGCATTAGGCGTTCACACAGGATCGCTCTTCAAGAAGTGTTTTCTAGGAACTATTTGTCACCTTCTTGTTTTAATAAGGAAGAAGAAGAAGGAGAGGAAGAAGGAGAAGGAGAAGAAGAAGCCTTATGGTACCAACATATATTGGTAGAATTAAGGAAGTTTTTAGTTCCCCTGTTAATTCAGTGATATATAGAAAGCCTTCAATTTTGAGCCACCTTTGGCGATTTGCTCCCAGCAGTTCAGCAGCTCCTTTCACATCAGCGTTCCGCTCAACAGCCACGGCACAGTGCAACGGTAAGACCAGCGCACATTTGTTCTACCAGTCAAACTGTGGGCGTTGCCTGACTTTACTTGTAGGAACACCCTGATACGCTGCCTGTGTAGAGTTTGTGTAGAGTAGCAACACTGTATTCTTTTATTGGGATATTAAATTGCCTAATTAAACAAATCTTTGACCTGCACTATCTATTGTATGTCTATTTTATGTAGGGAATCGATAGATAGATAGATAGATAGATAGATAGATAGATAGATAGATAGATAGATAGATAGATAGATAGATAGATAGATAGATAGATAGATAGATAGATAGATAGATAGATAGATAGATAGATAGATAGATAGATAGATAGATAGATAGATAGATAGATAGATAGATGTATTTGCCTCTATTATCCTAGTGATTTGATGTGGTGTAACTGTTTTATGAGCTTTTACAGCATTTACAAGAATAAGTCTATTTCATATTAATTTACTGTACAAAAAGTTAAATTCTGTTAAATTCTTTGTCAAATTCTGTGTTACTTGCTAAATACATTCTACTGAAGTGTTCAGTTATTGTTCGCGTGCCAAACATGAAGCCTGGTGCAGTCTGAAAGTTTTTTTTCTGATGAAAGCAGCTTTTCTAACCATATTACCCAACCACCTGAAACGAAATTGTGAGCGAAGATGATTACGAAAGATGAATACAGCCAAGCGAGTGACAGAGTGTGGACATCAACCTGCAGTCATTCTGGTCAAACTGATGTTCTGCAGAGGAGGAGTGCAACACTTCCTGTTGCGACGTACCCTGTATCCTGTTTTCCACAGTCAGTGGTCATGCGTGTCATTCCCCTCTGAGAGCTTGTGCGGGCACAATCTCGTGACCCTGCGCTGTGAGGCTGCTGACACTGACTCAAAGAACACTCCACATGTCACGGAGACTATATGTCAGCAAAAGCTCCAGTACAGCACCGCAAATGTACCAAAAGTCTGTTCAAAAGTTTAAAAAAGTTTAGTGCTACAAGCTGAGTGAACAAAATAAATGATAACTGTATATATAACTGTTTTAGTAAGTGTTTTGACGTCACTCTTACAGTATTATTAGATAAGCTGTACATTTTGCCACCCACGCAGGGTTTACAGACACTATGTAGGTGCAAATCGAGACTCATAAGAACACTGACACCTTTAAACTGTCTGCCTTTAGACCCGAGGGGCCAAACCATGAGACCGAGAAGTTGGAGGTGTTGGTGCAACTGTGTGTGTGCTGGTGTAGGCTTCAGCATCACAGATACAAATCTTGTGACTGCATTCAGGCAAAAAAACTGTGAAGTGCTCCAACACACCCTGTTGTGTGTTTGTATTAAAACACAAACACTTGGTCAGAGCGACAGCAGGAAAGGAAAGTTGCATGTGTGATATTTGACAAAAATAATACCAACAACAGCAAAAAATTGAACGTTTCTTATTTTCCATCACGCCAGCGACATGACGATTACAAACATCTCTCTGTCTACCCAGAATACAACAGAGGATTATACTGTGGATCACATCTGGCCTGGGTATAGGATCAGGATCCTCTGCAAATAGATGCTGGATGTGTTCAGGCACAGGAACATCCAGGCTACTTTGCTTATCATGATGCCTGTATGACCTGGATTAGCATAGAGAGATGAATGGATGGCTGGATCGCCCGAAGCAGCACAATCACCTCAGTCAATACAATCTCCTTCACTGACACAAAAGCATTTGCTGACACTGTGTCACAGAAGTGCTGTCATTTGGCACAGTTGTGAGGGAAGTGAGGCCTTACCCCCTCTGGAACTGGCACAAATGTATGTTTTGTTTTTACTTTTGTTATGTTTGAGGATAATGGACTCATAATAATCAGTAATCAGCTCTATGTGCATCATGTGCATGTTCTGCAGGCGTGCTAACATGGCACACGGATCCCTTTGCTGTGATATAAGGACAGAAAATCTGCTACTGACATCTTCATTTTAAGAAATGCTGAGGTTTCAATAAGCCAAAGTCACTAAAAGTATAGCAATGATTATGTCTCCTATTACATAATTTTGGAAAACTTATATATAACACCAGTGGTCTTTCAGGGTAATGTGTTTCGGTCTTTTTATTATGTTGCAATGTGCCTTTAGGATCCAAAAAAGAATTGGAAAAAGCCCAGCGCAGTACAGTTTATTCACAGCTTGGTCTAATTATATTTCTTCAAGTATTTATTCATGTGCCAAACTGAAATCAGGCAAAATGGACTAATTACTCCCAAGAGAGGCCATAGTAAAGGTTTAGCTAGTGTGACAAAGCTCAGCTCTGCCAAGGAGTTTATTAGTTGGTTAGTTAGATAGTTAATTAGTTTGTTAGTTTTGTTTGCAGGATTTCCCAAAAAGCTCAGAACAAAAACATGGTTGAAGGTTGAGGTCCAGGGAAGAACCCATGTCAGCTCTTAGGAGCAGAATTTTAGGTGCGTAAACCATCAACATGCCGGTTTTCTTTCGCTGCTACTGCACATGTGCGATACTGTGTTAAGTGTTAATAGTTTTTTAGACCTATATTGTGTTTGGTTTATTGTTCTGTATTAATATTCTGTGCCCATAAAGTCTGAAAATGTGACAATAAAATAGTGTTCTGTGTGATTCATTGTGTGACACACAGACCTAACGTTTAATGACAGAGTGTGTGTGTGAAACCCTGTATCACCTCAAAGAAACATGGCTACATACTCTGAACTTATAGAGGTCTTGCTCACACTGACCATACAACACAAAAAAAGGATTCATTTAAAGAGCCTTCAAGGAACTGAATCCGAAAGACAACAGCACAGTTCCTCTTTTAATATCATGTAATCATGTGTGCGCATACATGCACTATCTTGTGAATCTCTTGGGCTACTGAGAATAAACACCACAAGACAATTTGTGCATCTAAAACCCGACATCATGGAATCTGAAAACATCTCAATAACATAAGAGAATAGAGAAAGTTCTCAGGTGAAAGATCAGATCAAATAAACTAAAGTAGTCATGAAAACCCAACCCAGCTGTAAATTACACCTCAACAATGACAATGATTAGGATCAATAAAGCATTTTTTTGCAAACCATGGTGGAAAGTGGAGCATGGCTGAGAAAGGAACCCATTACACTGGTTGGATGTTGATCTGGATTTAGGGGTGGAGTATCTTCAAAGAACTGCACTTTGTATTGTGTACATTACCCTGGGAAAGGGTTTTGCAGAATGTGTCAAATAATGAAGCACACAGTTGTTGTCGTTTAGAAGTGTTAAAGGGGCTATAAAGACAGAAAAAGGCAAATTAAAGCAGTCAGGTGCAGAGTAAGATGATTTTCAGTTGCTATTTCAGTTTTTTCTCATGTATAAATATTTATTACAAGCCCCTCCAAGCCCTTGATAGGAATAACTGTGAGGAGCAGAATGCTGTACAAAAGACTGAAGAAATCCAGGCTTACACTTGATTTTGAAACCTTTACCTGTCTGACTTAATCCTGAGCAACAACTGACAATTCAATCCGCTGGGAAAATGAACTTTAATAGGCCTCATCAGTTATGTTAACTTACTTTAATTAATGGAATTTAACAATAAAACTGACTCAACAAAGTGCAAAAAGAAGAAGAAATTAACCAGTGTCATTTTGGAAGACTGAAAATAGTTGTGATGGAAATAGTGCCGGGTTTGCTGCAGTGCACTTTGTGTATTAATACTCTCGGAAAATGCTACTGTATATGTCATCAGTTTTGCTTAGGCAGCTGTGATTAACATGGAGGCCCGGCGTGGGGGAGACCACAGCCTGTGTGGTTTTAACAGATCCCCCAACTGAGGATCTGACAGTGAGGTTTGTCGATCGGAGCATGAGCCGACTCATACATGATCAAAACTCTTGCACAGAATCCATGGAATTGATGCATGCAGTCAACAGACTATGCCTGAGTAATGAAGTTCTGTAGGAAACAAGGCACAATGTGCATCACAATCACTGCTTCAGCTTCATCAAGTCTTTCTCTGTGGTTCCTGGGGCTCTGATATGCTGTTGTATTTGTGATCTGCCTTGTCTTTGTCATGTATCTAAGATCTCAGCACCCCTTGGGATAAACTTCTCTCCTTCCAGTATCTCTATCTTACAGAAAATAGTATGAAGCCTATATTGTAAAAGTAAACCACATGGTAGTAAGTAAGAATATTATAAAGATATTTTGAGCATGTTCCCTTATCAGAACGTTACAGCCTTCCTCTTAAGAAAGGCAGCTTCAACTGTGCACAGCACATTTATTTGCCTCACCAGGTTTATTTCTAATAGCGATTATTGCAAAAGACATGTTCAGAATTGACAGAAACAAAGTTTTAATCAAAATCTAAAACTGTGTTACTGTAGAAAGTGCTTTGTTTGTAAGTACATCATCATAACTTTCTATTGAGTTTTTGGTATTGTATTTCATGTATGTATTAATGTATGTTTGATCTTTTCTGTATCTCTCCCCTGACCACCCGATGATCATTCCTCCTGAACATACAGTATTTGTTGAAATGTAAAACATTTGAGTCTTGCCTGTCTTCTGTTTGTACCTCAAAAAAATCCAAATAAATATATATTATAAATATATATAAATATTTTGTAAATCATTGCACTTTACACTTTTATTTTGAAGGGAATTCTTACAATCAATATGGAGTGGAGGGTTTTTCTGTGGTAGAGTTAATTTGAATCATGACTATCATATCATGTCAGGACTGTATTTCCTTCACAGTATCTC
Organism: Genypterus blacodes; assembly: GCF_046128005.1. Taxonomy (NCBI): domain Eukaryota; kingdom Metazoa; phylum Chordata; class Actinopteri; order Ophidiiformes; family Ophidiidae; genus Genypterus; species Genypterus blacodes. Next base: position 3,022,180 of record NW_027466879.1, read on the forward strand.
TCCTACCTGGTTATCAGGCTACCCATTCACCCCTGTGGGATAAGATTCAGATATTGCACCTGCATCTTATTATCTTCTCCCTTTCTCTGTCTCTCTCTCTCTGTCTCTCTGTCTCTGTCTCTGTCTCTCTCTCTCTCTCTCTCTCTCTCTCTCTCTCTCTCGCTCTCTCTCTCTCTCTGTGTCCCATAAGAATCCTGTGCTTACGTCACCAAACAAACAACAACACAAGTTACTTAGTTGTTTAGTTCCAGTCCATACTTTGCATAATCACTTTTCACTTTGGCAGTCAAAAAGAAACCAGAAGTGTGTTGACATTGTGTGCACATGACTTTTTTCTTGTTATCTTATCTGCTTATGTAGATTACAAAGGAATTACTATTTGCTATTTCATGTAACTTTCTTCCCAAGCTACTTATATTCTAAAAAACATTGCAACTTCAATAAATAGTATTTGAAATGAATAAAGCTAAAGTTACCATGACCAAAAAGTATAATGGTGAAATGAGCTTATAAGCCCCATTCTAAGATCATTTTAGGGAGTAAAGTGGCTGAGAGGAGCACACTGGATTGTGATTGGTTGGTAAGGGTGGAGACATTATAGACCCTGATAAATGTGAAGTTTCATGGTCTCCTCCTGACAAATCATCAATGACCAGGAACCTTTAGCAGACACACTCTAGTGCTCCCACCCACACAATTTACAGAAGTCAAAAGTTCCTTTTTCATTTCACACCCGAACAACGGGCCTCGCTTATTTCAATTTATTTGGTAAAGGCCTGAAAGGATAGAAAGGGTCAAAAGTGTTTACTGTACAATAAGAGAGGGAGACATTCTCGGTTTTCGTTGAGTGAGAGGAAATTTTGAAACATTGTGCAATGGTGCTGCAAAAGTTTTGAAAGATTGTGAGAGCGCAGAGCCGGCAACAAGTCTTAGAATCGGTTCATCGGACAAGAAGTCTCCATGTTGCATCCGTACAGAATGGAGAGCTACCTCATCCCGCCTGTGAGTATCACTTCTTTTATACAAATGTATATATTGCTGTTTGTGAGGGCTTTAAGAGTTCAATCGACTTAAGGATGATGGAAACACGTTACGAGGCGTGTAATGTGAAAGCACTGTCTGCTTCAATTTGAATACAAGACACAAACTGTAAGACTCTTAGACAAGGAGCCACATGAAAATGAAACTCGAGTTGTAGAGCTTCTTAGAGTTTCAGAATAGTCGTGGTTTAAAATGGTCCTTTCTAAATTAATCACGGTTGATGTTAGGAGAAATGTGAGCGTTTTTGTGAAACACGTTTAGTCAGGATTCATGTTTTGTAGTATTTATGTAAAAAATGTATGTTTTGCTCCACTATAAAAGACAAAACATTCATAACAGTTTTCCAGTTTTAAAGTAGAAAATGTTCTTGTTTGCTCTTGCAGCCACCGGAAGAAATGTACGACCCTGAGATCTACAGACAACAAATTACAGAATATTATAATCCATATGTCCTAGAGGGAGATATCCAGCCAGGTGAGTTTTACATTAACACGTTTTTAATACCCAGAAAATAAACACGTTTGGGCGCTGATACTCACTGATTTCTGCTTTCAAACAGAAATGAAATGTGTGACTGACTGATAATGAAATGGAGACAGTTAAGTTTTCGACACAGTCCTTTTAATGTGTTTTAGCAAATAAAACAGCCATGAGTAATTTTATTCTTGAAAGGAAAAAAGCGTTAGGTGGTAACACAGACTATTATGTGTATTCTATATAAAAAGCATGTAGGTGGTGCAGCTGGAGCCACCACACTCGGGTGTAGGGAACACAGGAAACAGATGCCATTTCTGTCGGCCTCTGAAGCTACAGACATAGAACAACTTTCGCCCCATGGGGTTTTGTTACATACAGGAGCCGTCCCTTACTTTCCCTTGTAATCAACTGTTTTGAATACGGCACCAAAACAATCAAAACGCGGAAAAACACCTAAAAAATTATTTGACCTTTAGCAAAAACTGCTGCAGTTCTTAAAGTGTTCCGTAAGGCATAGAGGTGAAAGAAAGTGAAAAAGAACATGTGTTTATATATTCATATGGATTTCTTAAATGTAATTTGAGTTAAACATAGTATGAGTTTATGTTTTATTCTGCATTGATAGGATCAGCATATCATTAATTGTGATAATTTGAGTGTTGTGAAATATTTATACATTTCTATTTGTTTGATAATATATATATATAGATATCTATAAATCCATACTATCTGATTTTTACTCTGCATTCCAGGTAATATCAATGTACATTAATTGTGTTTTTCTTTTATTTTGAGCAACCATTTATTTGACTGAGATTCAGGGGAACTCTAAATAAAAATGTAATCTTTTCAAATTAAACACACATTAAGTTATTTATTCTATTAATTAATTACTTCAGACATTTACTCATTCTTTCTCTCTCTGTATTTTTTTAAAATCTTTTTTCAAATCAACTCTACTGCCTGTGAAAATACAACACTTACATATCCTATCGATTACAGAATCTCTCCTACCTAGATTTCACAAGTGCTTGTTTGAAACATTATCATATATTTCTATCAAACTAAAGTAAAGCATCTGTTGTGTTTCCCACCTCCTCTGTTTAGATCACTGGGACTACCACAGTCATCATGTTCATCCCGTAGAGTTTGAAAACCTCCAGGAGATCCACTTCACAGAACTGCAGAGTGTGCAGCCCCTGCATCCCCCCACCCTGATACGACACGACACCATACGTTACGACACAGAGAACCTGCTGGACCCAAACCTGGGGGCTCATCCCCATGTGTTACAACAAGCTGTGAGTCTCTACCACCAATTATAAACCTGGGCTACCTGGACTACCTATGTTACATTGTTTTCAGTGATAGGATCTCTTTGTTGCCAATGTCACTAGCATGGATGTGTCCTGTTGTGATCTGTAATATGGTTGATGCTGGCTGTGATCAGTCAATGTAGCTGATTACACTAATTACCCATCTGTTTTGGTGTTATGGTACATGGTGACATTATTGCCTTCTGGGCAAACTGACTAGAACATGAGGAACATATAGGAAATTTGGGCATTTGTGTGGCAATAAATAATTCATACAGCAAACTTAGAATTAAAGAAAAAAATTAAGTTAATCAAGATAGTTAGTTTAACAAAAAGTCTGTTTGATCTTTGTCAATCAAGTACATTTGTTTCTTAGAATAAAGTTTCCTTTGAATAAGAATGAAGCTTGCTGAGATCACTTCAGGCCACATCTGTGTGCATGAACCAATGAACTAGAACAGAGACCTCTGGTTGGGGCGCTGGTTAAAGCATCTTGATTGCCATCAAGGATTTGCAAATGTTATATTTGTTCAAACCCCATGTAATCATGTCCAGCAATATGTAATAATATCTAAGGTAACTCAGAATATGAAAAAATATGACATTTTTATGATAAAGGGGAAAATTTCAAGACAAACCCAACACTGCTAAACTCAAATGAAGCATGATGTGAGAACATCCACCACTCCACTTCACAGCTCATGCACAAAGATGCTCTCACAAACGTTCACCTCCTGTCCAATCATTGTACTGCAAACACACACCGGGTGGTGGGCTAGGAGCTGTTAAATGAACACTGGTACAGGCAGAGATATGTAGCTTTGTAAACCTTAGCAGGAATTAAACATTAGGATTGTGAACACTTATTTGCCTCATGTGTTCCATGTACAGTTCTTCCCCCCTCGGGCCCTATATCCTCACCTTTCCCCTGTACAGCGGAGCTCTGATGATGAGGAGCAAGGGGGACGAAGCCCCCCACTGGAGGTTTCTGATGAAGAGTGTCTGAGAGAGCGAATCCCTTGTGTTTCAGCTGGAGACTTTGGTAAGAAACACACCGTACAAGCAACGTGCCAGGATTTCAATTTCACCCAATTTATTCTATTTTCAAAATACTTTTGTTGATATTTTGTGGCCTCCAGTATGTTTGGGGCTTTATGTGGAGCAGACACTGATATGAGCCAGTTCTGCTTCTCATAAAATCCAGCAGAGGGAAACCACAACTATCCAGCCAGTTGCTTCGAGAGGAATGATTTAATTTGTCACAAGTATTTGAAACTTGAACCAGATTTTAAAATGGGTCTCATTTTGTACAGTGACATTATTCAATAGCCCAGCTGTTTTTAGTCTGTACACAGGAGATATGTAGAATAAGATAAGTAGGAACAAAATCATAACCATGACTCACATTGTGATTTGTGCATAATTTTTCTTAGAATTTTTGGGAATTTTGTCTTATAATGGGCCTGAAAGGGGAATCAGTGAGCATAGTTTATTAATCATCATCATTAATTCTGACTCACAAACAAACAAGAGAGTCACATGATCACTGGTTTCAAACTAGGGAATAGCGTGGATGTTGTTTAGTAAGCTTCCCTTTGTGTCATGTTCTTTAGGCAATAAAAAGAAGATCCGTTTGTACCAGTTTCTGTTGGACCTGTTAAGAAACGGCGATATGAAGGACAGTATCTGGTGGGTGGACAGAGACAGAGGGACATTCCAGTTCTCGTCTAAGCACAAGGAGGCTCTCGCACACCGCTGGGGAATCCAAAAGGGCAACCGCAAAAAAATGACATATCAGAAGATGGCCCGGGCTTTGCGCAACTATGGCAAAACCGGAGAGGTGAAAAAGATCAAGAAGAAGCTGACGTACCAGTTCAGTGGTGAAGTGCTGGGGAGGAGTCATCTGGAGAGGAAGACCTACATGTAGACAGAGGCAAGAGTGAGTCAGGAGGGAGAAAATGGAAAATTCTTTCAAGGTAAATAGAATAATTCAGACGCTTGAACAGCAAACTTCCTAAATGACTCATGGTGGATATAAAATCATAATTTCTATATTGAAAATGTGTAAGATATGTGGATATCTGGCTATAGTTTAAAAGTTAAATGTGCTTGTTTTACGTATCTATACATAAGTAACGTCAGTATTATCGACCTTTCTAGACATTTATGGTACATTATATTATTGTAATGATATTAATATCTCAGTACACATTTACAATCGTCTCAGGTTCTTCAGTGTCCGTATTAAACACCTGATTTTAGTTGTAGTGATGTCTGAGTGTTCCTTCCTCTGTGTTCGCCTGTCTTCTTATTGGACAGGCTTGAGTATTCTTTGGATTGTGCCGAATGTTATGTGTAGTTACAGTGGAACACAGTATTTAACTGCAAGTAGGCACACATATCAATAACATGTACCGTTCAAAAGCATTACTGTTACATTCAACAATCATTTACATGACATGGGATTAATGTTTTCTTGTTCTTTAAATGTTTCTTTATGTCAAAAGTTGAGAGATGTTTGTAAAGGAATTTTGTGTTTTGTAACTTTTTGAAAAGTCCTTCGTAAGTGATAGCATCTGCAAATGTAAATGTATAGAAATGGATCAAGCCCCTTTTATAAATGACATCCTATGAGGAGGTTGAGGTTAATTCCACAGCACGAGCTGGGGGGTGAAGTGACCTGTCACCCACTCATTACATGGATCTGCCTGTATGCTGACATGTTGCAGACTCAGCTCTAAGTGAGAGCAAGCTAAGTATAAAATGTCACATTTGCAGTTTTGATGGTCTACACTGTAAACTCCATCAATTCCTCTCTCTGTATTTAATGTTTTATTACAAATGGCTTCACATTAGAACCCCTTTTCTATATGTGTGTGTGGCGGTCATTCATCATCTTGTATTTCATTTGTCATATGTTCTTGTTTCATTGATTTTAGCACCATACAGATAAAAGTGTTTGTTGGGTTTTTAGAACATAAAATGGTCAAAAAGAAATCTACAACCCACTGAAACTCCTGATGAAAATGCTTTACAAATGAAGTATTATGTAATAAGATTCAAATTAACAATAAAATCATTAAATACAGCAGCATATGCTATTGGACAAAGTAGTGATGTGGACCTGAGGTTCTTGACTTGGAGTCGACTTGGACTCAAGTCACAGATTTGCTGGCTTGAGACTCAACATGCAGCACTTAAAACCACTTGGAGCTTGACTCTGGACCAAAGAAGGGATTCCTTACAAAAATCAAACCTATATTTGGATGTATAGTATTTTCTTCCACAACATATAAAAGGGTACAGCATTGTCCCTGTGTGTTTGGAAAGAGAAATGATTTTACTTGCTGCCACTCCATTTCCTCTTGTGTCAAGTCAACTTTATTTCTAAAGCCCAATATCACATACAATGCCTCAAAGGCCTTTACAGGCCCACAACATCAGGGAATTCCAGACCATGGCCAAAGCTCTCTCGGAAGACGAGGAAAAACTCCAGAGAAAAGCTTCACACAACAAATCTCAAGAGAAGCAATTCCAAGAGAGAACCCCCCCCCCCCCGCCCCCCCCCCCCCCCAGTGGGCTTCCAGTGGGCTTATACAAAAGTTATATATATATATATATGATATGATATATTACTTTTGTATATATATATAAAGCATGCAAAGCAGTAAACACATTCCTCTCATGTCGTCACGCCATCTCACAGCCATGTGATCACATTCAAGTTTATAGACGTCTCTGTGTGTCACACTAAACACCAAACATTAAATGACAGCAACAGGAGATCTAATTGGTCAGCTGACACATTCCTTTCCCAGAACATGAAACTTTTTAGCATGTGCTTCTTTTCAATCTTTTCAAAAATCCCCACATTGCTACGGCACTGCTGTGTACACTGAGTTAAAACGAATGAATGCTATTGTACTACAGGTTCTCTAACACTAACTCACTTGGACTATGTGGCTCTGTCAGTATGCTGTGTCATGCTGATGTAAGGATGATAGGGAAGTAAAGGACTCATTACAAACAAAGCTTCCAGGGCCGTTAAGGACCAACAGCTTGTGTGACTGAAGCATTTTTTGGTGTCAACATTTTGCCTTTTTGAAAATGGTCAGCACATACTTGACATACTGCAGTGTATTACATTATAAAAGAGGTAACATTTCAGGATACCAGCCATGATTTATTTATTGTATTGCTGGAATATGGTTGGAAGATACGTTTGACATGGCAAAATGTACTGTTGAAATTGTAAATATTAACACATAAGATCTAATTCATCAAGGATAGAGCCCCTGACTTTCACTCATTAAAAAGCATTTTTGTTCGAAAAGAAAGAATAATTTGAATAATTTTATGTTTGGTTAATAAGTTTATTTGTATATTCTCTTTATAATGTAACAGCAACTTCTGCACATTTCAGACTCCATTAAGTACAGATGGTGAGTGTTTCATTGAAGTGAGTGTTTCATTTAAGTGTTTCCCCTTGGGAAACACTTAAATCAGCCACTGCACCCTGCGCATGTGCAGTCTCAGCTGACTCCAGATACACTTCAGAACCCAGAATACACTGCAAACCCAGCCCTACAATATCCTACCCCACCTATCCTATCCCAGAGGTTCTAGTCTCCGGATTACAACCAATCAGATGGAAGGTGATCAGCTTCAGAATAATAGAAGGATTCCTGACAAACCTCTTCCACTGCAGCAAAACACCCTCATCCCTGCCAACAGATAAAACAAATTATTCAGCCATGTATTCCCAATTGAGTTGCTACATTCATTGTTTCATTTACAGGGTGACATGGTGCAGCGAGTTCTAAATTTAACCCCTGCCTTACAACCTCTCCGCTGCCTGTCAAGGCCTGTCGTTCAGGCAGAGGTGTCTGTCTGAGGTCAGATGGGAGGTCAGCGGGGGGGTGTCGCTGAGACGGGATCGGCTCTGTTGGTTAGAAAGTGGGGGTGGTTATTGTTTTTTGGACATGGTGTTGTGTTCTGAAAGAAAGGCAGGAGAGGTGGGATGGTTTATGGAAGCAGGGGAGGCTATTAAAGGGCTGTGAGGAAGAGTGAGTCACACTGTGGAGGAGATCGGAAAGAGATCATTCAGGATGCCAGAGCCGGTCAAAAAAGCAGGTAAGTGATCAGAGTCAGTCAGTCAGTACGGAGATAGACACTTGACTCATTTTAAAAACACAAGCCGGCAGAGCATTTTAAAAAGTGATTGTGCAGATGTGTAAGGAATATTATGATGTAAAAAATTCCGATTGCTTGATTAGGATGGTAATGGCAGCTGGGATGAAGGAGTTCTTATAAGTTATATGTCCTATAGTTTAAATGTTTTTTTTAGGTAGAGTTTGGGACTTTGCAACAGATAAGTGACGAGGAAGAGTTTGAAAGAGGCTGAGCTTGTCTTTCTCTCTAACTGACTGTGTTACTTTAGTTGATGGCTGATGATCCTGGGAAGTTTTGATTTGTTTCACATTCAGCTTCAAAAGAGATTTTAGTTATTTCGCACAGGAAATTAAGTTTTTTACATTATTCAGACTTTTTGACAGTTGACATTAACCTGCAATTCACCTCAGGAACTCAGATACAATTCACAGAGTGTCAGATGGAAACATCGCCTGTGATGAATTCGACACGGCTGCACTGCAGGCATCACATTCACAAAATGCACCCGTGATCCAAATATTCCCCAACAGGATTCCGACATGACAAATGACTTTCTGCAGTTCTTTCTTCTCAATGGCAGCAGATTTTTGCTTGTACAGTGAGACGCCTCACATATCAGATGACACAGTGCAGTGTTCAGGATTTGTGAAGGATTTCAGTGTGATTGGCTTGAGCCTGTAGCCTTGTTATCAACATACAGCTATCAACAGGACATGCCTTTCATTCTCTTTAGTCTTGTTGTTTTTGCTTAATGGGAAAATTTGTACTTAACCTGATCAACTAGTTTTTAAAAAAAGTAATTAAAACAAGCAGCCACAAAACTCTCTGGATAGATAAGTATATTCTTTTTATGTATCAATATTAAAATTCCAATTAAAGAATGGATTGATTTAGGTTCATGGAGGATTTATTTTCTGAAAGCTCATCAAAACAGTTTTTTCAGTGTTTGTTTGACTATGGACAAGATTTGTCTCACCCGAACAAATGTCATGGATTCACCATCTTTTGTCGCAAAGAACAGAGATTAATAAGATTGCATTCATTCTTACTTAAACTTTAGTCTACTTCTGTATTTTCCTTAATCTGACTTCCACCAGCTGTTTCACAGGATACCACTCGTATATTGGTAGTAAAATGAGCAGGTGTTGAACATAAACTCATAGTAAATCAAAGATAATCGGACCGACATCTTCCATGGATACGCTGTAACTGCAACTCTAACTAAACATCTCATGTTTAAACAATGAAGGGTTAGAATGAAGTTAGAGTGAAGGGTATTATGTATTCTTTTTCACTTTAAATGAAGACAGGAAAGTATATGAAAGACAAAGAAACACGAATGATGACAAGCTGTCAGCAGTGACTGAGAACATATCATTCCCTCTGTGGTTCCCCGGGCACTAAAATAGCGTGGAGATAATCCCTCTTCTGTGATACCTGTGGCTCCCATGCAGCTGAAGCCTGCCTGCTTCATGTAGTAGTGCTGTACGTATGCATCCTATATTTAAACTCAGGGTCAACTGGCGTAACATGGAGTTCTTTTTTGTTTCATGTGGTTTTATAACATGTGAGCTGGATCATAACCCAACTCACAAAGCATGATTGTCTTTATTAGACTAAACACATGAAACGTGACCTTCTTACTTTTAGCTTTGAAATATAGATTTAGGGCCAGAACTCCCCCTCAGTTGACTGTCCTGAAATCCATATAAAAGTTAATTGAGAATCATGTTTCTCTAACAAAACTACTCATCTTACCCAACAGCTGATCATTTACAAACCTGTATGTCAAAGAAGCTGTTAATTCCCCCTCAGACACTCAGCAGACACCTTGTCCCCATTCTCTTCCATACAGAAATAAAACCCATAATGTTTTTTGTCTGGCATGTTTACACCGTATTGATGCTGATTGCTTCCTTCACACTTGATTTATGTGTTGAGTTTACCTCCCCTGAATACTGAAGTAAGCACCTAAATATGGGTTATAGCACAAAGGACAGGAAATCCCAGTATTTTCTTTATAATAGTCAGTTTTCATTCATCCCCAAGGCATATATATGCATGTGCTGTATTTTGTATTTTTCATGCACTGCTTTACATTGAATTATGTGCAGTCCAACACAACAACATGACACAATGTGGAAAACAAAACTTCATAATGGAAGGATCTGTATAGCTGAGGTACTTTATATGATTAAGTGGACAATAAATGCAAAAAAAAAAACATAGAACTTTGCTATTGGAAAGAACACTGGAATTAACTTAACTTTTTCATGTAACTTAGAATTAGTTCATCTTAGTGATACATCTTAGTCCAACAAGTTTGAATCTTTCAGGTTGTGTCATTCTATATTTCTGAACTGTCTGGCATACAACACAACGACAGCTCTTAGAATGGCTGGATGTGCTGTGAGATACAGTGAGAGGGTGTATGGGGGAAGATTCATAGGTTTTAAGTTAGCCCCACCCAGTGTGCTGTAGACTGTACAACACTGTCCTTTCATCAGCAGCTACAGCTGTACAGTACATGACATTTCCTGGTTTGCTAGAATGTGAACGTCCTATCACCTCTGCTGCTCTGTCACTTACTACTCAGTTACATTGTGCACTATTCTTTCATTCAGATAGTTGGACCTGAACTGGATGCATATATTGGTCCACACAGGATTCCACAATTTAGGTTGTATTCACTTTATACAGTGGGGAGGAGGCCCCCTGGAGTTGCACTTCAGTATGCGGCCCTGTTGCTTTCCTCCCTGCTGTAAATGATGCTGCTGCTCTCCACCTCACTCTCCCAGTACATCATATGAGATAAAGAAACGGAGAATTTGCATTGAATTACAGGAATTGCAGAAGAGACTTATAAACAGTATGTTCTATTTAAACAAAACACACTAAAGAGAGAATGCTGCTATTTCATATCCTCACAAAACATTTTTATCAATGCACACTCAGAAAGTTATAATAACATTGTTGTTTGCTCTCCAGGACGCTATGATATAACAGTAAACATGAACAAGACACTTCAAAGGGCTGACATTGTATTTTGAACCGACCCTCTTCAGGTTCAGCATTTGCCAAGAAACCAAAGACTCAGGAGGCAGACGAGGGGTCCTCTGTGGTCTTTGAAGCAGAGACAGAGAAGCCTGATGCCAAAGTAAAATGGCAGTGCAACACAAAGGACATTGCCAATGGCAACAAATACGTGGTCACAGCGAATGGAAACAAGCACTCCCTCAGTATAAAAGCTGTGACAGCGGAAGATACCAATGTCTATGCAGTGATTGCTGGGGGGTCAAAGGTCAAGTTTGAGCTGAAGGTCGTATCAAAGCAAGGTGGGAGACTTTGATGCTGCAGCTGTGTGTCTCAGTAGAGCACCAAAGTAAAATGGAGCACTCAGTGGAGGAAAGCACTGATCGCATGTTTGCTTTGTACACAAACTCACACTCTACACTGTGATACCTCTCCCTCACACCAAATCTCTGAAACTGAGTTGCGTGGTACTGTGTGTTGCACTGTGTGTTGCCATGACGACACTCCGACTAATGACGACACTTGCACCATTTGTGAGGTGAGGTCGTTTGTTTGGATTTGATAAGGCAGAAGCAAATCTCAACAAAAGCAGAGACACAATGGGGAACAACACTGATGGGCCCAGTGCGCTTCAAGTGAACACTGATTGCTCCCAGGTGTCTGCGCCTCGTATCTGAGCCACACTTGCTCTGTCTGGAAGGCGACCTTGACCTCACACCAGCACATTATTTCCTCATGAGTAACCAGCACTTGACTGGTGCTCAGGATACACATGAGAGGGAGCTGATAGCGGGTGGAAAAATCGGCCGGCCATTCAAGAGATGATAAGACAGAAATATTTGGGCAATACAAGCTGGTAAAGTTTGCCAAAGAATGTTTTCACTCTGACAACGCAGTGTTTTAAAGAATCACAGATCGATTAAATGCTTTCAGTATCCTGTGAACTGCCAAGATGTAGATAGAAGGAAGTGGCATAACAGCACAAATAAGAATCACCTTATTTCACTGCATGAGCGCTAAAGGTCACCCGCTTTTTACCACATAAGGCAAGTTTTATTTGTATGGCACTTTTTGGACGCAAAGGATTTACATAGGAAAGTCTGCTGGAATGGATTGAGTCGGCCACTTATCTGTATCTTTATCTATACCCTTCATCTGTGCATTGTTATCTCTGTGGATGTGCCAACACAGCAGCTCCAGCTGAGGCCCCTGCTGCTGCAGAGCCAAGCGTTGTAGCTGAACAGACCCCTGAACCAACTGCAGCAGAGCAACCACCTGCAACAGAGCAACCACCTGCAGCAGAGCAACCACCTGCAGCAGAGCAACCACCTGCAGGAGACCCACCTGCAGCAGAACAACCACCCACAGGCAACAAGAGCACAGCCCCTACACAGGATGCTCCTCCAGCTGAAGGTAAGTCCCATGCTATCCTACAGACTTCAATCATTCATTGTTTTATCATGAAACTGAATACAAACTAAGCCCTCACATCTGCCAGGTTCATGACATGTTGTACAGTGGTGTGAAGGTCAAACGCAGGTCAATCCTGTAAAGTATTTTATATAGATCTTGACCCTGTTGCATTTACAGACAAGCTGGCTCCAGACACCAGACAGGACCTGACTGGGCTTTTCACAGAGAAACCCCAGAGTGGAGAAGTCACTATGGGTGAGCAGCTCCACAATAAGGAATAGAATGTTCCTATGTTGGGTTTAAAAGAAAGGAACATCAACAAACATGGAAATTAGTGGAACATGGAAAGACTACTATATAATATATATATACTATACTAATATATCATGATAACATCCATCAGATAAACTGTTTAAGTCATAACTGCGCTGGCGGCCAGTGTTGGTACAGTTTTAAAACTCTGTGCTCTGATTTGCAGGGCAAAACATCACATTTGTGGCAAAAGTGAACTCTTCCACAATGCTGAAGAAACCCACCGTCAAATGGTTCAAAGGGAAGTGGATGGATTTAGCCAGCAAATCTGGAAAACACCTGCAGCTAAAGGAGACATACGACCGCAACACCAAGGTAAGACCAATACTAACAAAACATATCATTGTTTCACCATAAGAAAACATTTATAAGTTATTGAATATACATAAATTATAACAAACAGTGAGGAAACATTGTCAGGCAGCCGACAGGAAGTCTAGTTGTAAATGTACCCATGACAGCACATACTGTGTTATGTTATCCTTCAGGTCTACACTTTTGAGATGCAAATCATTGCAGCGAAGGCGAACTTCTCTGGAGCTTACAGATGTGAGGTCTCATCCAGGGACAAGTTCGACAGCTGTAACTTTGACCTGACTGTGCACGGTGGGTGGGAAATATCCACTTTGGTTGTATTATTGTTTTTAATATTGTTCATTTAAGTCATGAAGATCAACTTGCATCATTATGACTTTGGTTCCTGTGTTTCGTTGCAGAGGCCTGTGCTGTTGAAGGCCTGGACATCAGAGCAGCTTTTAGACGCACGTAAGTTTTATAAGAAAGAACTCTAGAACTCTACTGGACTAGTTTTTCATTATCAACACACTCAACATGACACACTTATATGTACTTTTATTTTGGAGATAAGGTGTTTTATTAATAGATGATTTCAGTTGTGAGTGAGCTGCACTGGAGCGCTGCAGAGTCTCCATCTGCTCCTGCTCCTAATTAGTTCTGTTTAGCCAATCAAGATCTTGAAGGCATGAATTGGAAGTGAACACTCATAATCAGGGAGAGATTGTAAATATGCAGTGTTGTAGATCACAAAGAGCAGTGTGAGCCTGTAGTGGAGTTTTACTGTACTGTGTGTGAGTAGTAACTCTGGAAATGCTAACCTATCAGGAGTGAAGCTGCTAAGAAGAAAGGCGGGCCATCGACAAGGTAGTGAGGGGCTTTTGTGCAACAATGGAGGCTCATATTCAAACTCTGAGGACCCTGAACAGAGGATTCAGGACACAGATCAGAGACCGTCTCTGTCCTGTGTTCTGCTGATTCTCTGCTTTCATGTCAAAGAGAACCAGCACTCTGGTTGGTGCAGCCTCCAATCTGCTGAATTTTGATAGAATGACCACTTAAGACGATCAAAAGAGAGTGAAATCTTGCCATTCATCTTGTTTGAATGAGGCAGATTTTGTATCAACCTACTTCGTGATGCATTGTGGTTAGAATCAGCCATCCCCTCTCTATGATCGTCCACTGGGTCTCAATCCAAACAGCAGATCCAGCTGCACAAACATCTACCCAGCAGCGTGAGCTTTGACGCCGGTTTGATTGTACTGAAAGTGCAGGATGTGTTAAAACACACAGGCCTTTCAGTGTCCTCGCTCTTCCACACGGAGGAAGTGCAGCTATGAAGTGTTGTAACTTCATCACATCAGCCAGATATTCCCTTTGTAATCCTGCAGAGAGCTCAGAAGCAGGAGGCACACAGAGTCAAACCTAAGACTTGGAGTTTGACTTTTCTCCCCTTGTGTGTGTATTTTGCATTGTTGTTGTTTGGAAAATTGCTGCTTATGGGTTAAACATGGCAGCAAGCAGCTCTCCAACAACACAATGACTTCACTTCTTTCATCCGTCTCTTCGCCCCACTTCCTTTTACACTCTTTAGGTAGAAAATCTGTTTTTATCTACTCCACTTTCTTTGATTTTGGACGACATTTGCACTTAATCTCTCTCTGTTGTATTAACCTTTATCCTTGACTTTGCATACGAGCGCTCCAGTAAACAAGAAAATTATTCCTACTTAACCCAGTGAAATGCTCAGATTTGTATATTATTCATCCATTCCTCTGAAATATTAAACAATCATATTTTCTTTTGAGATATTGCGCAGCGTTCTGTGCTGTTGATGTTGATCTTCTGTTGCTGGTGGCTGATATTTCTGCAGTAGTACGGATGGAAAGGAGGACTCAGGAGAACTCGACTTCACCAGCTTATTAAAGAAGAGGTGGGCAGTTACAAAAAGTAGTTTTAGTCTGTATTTGAGGAAATGCAGATAAAAACATTTGTTCACTTGTGTTTCACAATGTTTCTCTTTTCATGTCTGTCTCTCCTTCGTGTTCTTCAGAGAGTAAGCCACTTCTGCATGTGTACATTGGAATGATAACAGCACTAACCTGATCCCACGTAAGCATGAAGACTAACACTAACTGGTTTGACAGATGAACATAATGTTTCTAGATCGTACACAACAATGTATAATTTTCCATCTTGGCTTTGCAGAAACTGAAATCAAATCTATACGTTTCTGAACCCTTTATGTCATGTTCCTGCACCATCTGGAGCTTTGATCATCTACTCACCCTCACTTTACTGCACTTTTAGGAGAACTTTTACCAGAACACTGATCACAGACACACACTTCTCACTATCTATCTAATTTCATTTCATAGTTTTTCTTTAGGCTCCCTTCTTGAAAAATTTGCGTAAGTGAAAACAGGATGTCAGGGTTGAGCACCAACACACATGGATTGAGAAACACTCACTTACTAGCTTTGCACTTGCACTGGGTGTGTGTGTAATGAGGTGTGCTGGTGGGCAAATTCACACATTACATGCCAACAGTTACACATGTGAAAGACCAATCAAACATAAAGCTATCAGGGCAGCTCAGGACCTGTGGGTTTGTCTTATATTTGTTTGAATGACATTAATAATAATTGGCCCTGATCTGCTGTTTTAACCAACGTTATGATATATAAGTCATGTTTCTAATCAGCTGATTGATGTTTTGCTGTTGCTTTTGAAATGCTGTGTTTTAATCGCTGTGGTTTGTTTTGCCGTACTTTGCCGCTTGGGTTCTGCCACTGAATGAGCAGCAGTTTTTTAAAATCCTCAAATCGGTAAGAAAGTGCTGACATGCTGTCTGCTGGTTTGTTTGTGGTGCATGCAGCTTATGATGAAATATGTCATGGATCCTTTATTTGAAATGAAACCCAATTGAAGAGGTTACATATTTTGTTTCTCAATCTTGACTGTTAATCACTCCAGGCCTTTTTCTTATTTAGTTGTAATATCTAATCATAGCATTCATGAAGTAGTTCATTTACGTATTTAAGTATATCGCAAGTATATATTAATATTTGTTCACAAGAGAAGCCTGGGGGGTCAGAAAGCAAAATCATGGAGGACTCCTAGTGGACAGGTGTGGTACAACCATGCATGGGACACAGGGTGGAGGAGAGTCCCAACATATGTCTTAACTTCTGTCTAAATCAATAAATTAAGTCAATATGTCTTCATGATGATGTGAAACACGAATATACATATAATATAATATATAAGGCAGATGGTAATGAATGATTCATATATCAACAATACGCTGTCTTACATACCTTCCTCTGTCTGGTTTACGTGTACTAGAGTGGTACAGGTGAACACGGAGCCTGACTCGGATGTGTGGGAGGTCCTGCGCCATGCTCCTGCAACAGAATATGAAAAGATTGCCTTTCAGCACGGCATTACAGACCTGCGAGGGATGCTGAAGAGACTGAAGAAGATGAAGAAAGAGGAGAAGAAAAGTGAAGGTTTGTGCACTTGAGTTTAAAATTGGCAAAGCTTGATTAAATCCTTCAGTTGTTGCAGCACTAATAAAGCAAACACAGTGACTAACAGCATCTATATGTTTCCCTGCTGTTTGAATTAGCTTTCCTCAAGAAGCTGGATCCTGCCTATCAAGTGACAAAGGGGCATAAAATCAAGCTTGCAGTTGAGGTCGCCAATGCAGATGATGAGGTGAAATGGTTAAAGAATGGACAGGATCTCCAGCAGACTGGAAGGTTGGAATTTAGAGAAGTTGCAGATAATTCACCTCATGTCCTCAAAACATACAGATTGTGTTTGTGGCACATTCAGCAAAAATAATGGCAACACTCAAGAGTGAGTTTTCATTATTTCTGTCTCTCCCCTGTGTCCTCATCTTTGCTACTGTCCAACCATCCAACTACATCACCTCCCCCTTTGGATTCCTCCTCATTTCCATACAATACTAGCAAGTAAGTGCCCTGATAGTAAACATATAAACACGTTTGTCCCCTTGGTTCTTTCAGATCTTCCAGACATCTGTGTGTAAATAAATCTGTCACTAATGTTGGATGAACATATATATAGTATTGATAAGTGCATATGTAGGTAAAGACTCAGGTGATAGGGGTGGAAAACTCATTTGGGTGACAGCTAGTGGACAGGTGATGAATTACAGTTTCATGAAACATGCACAGCCTACAATTTGAAATGTATCTTCCGCCAGAATGCATAGAAGAGTTGCATACAGCAGTGAAATCCAAGTTGCCTGTGTGAACTGAAATGTGTGAGTGTTGGAGTTTTTCCAGAGCTTTAAAGAATTCCCTTCTTTGTCAAGGTACATCTTTGAGAGTGTTGGCAACATGCGTTACCTCACCATCAACCACTGCTCCTTGGCAGATGATGCAACATATACCTGTGTAGTCGGAGAGGAGAAATGTACCACTGAGCTCTTTGTGAAAGGTTTGTGTAGTCTATGTGAAGAAAACCACTTCAGATCAATGCAAGACCCAGTGTGAATCAAGATGGTGTGTATAGTTTTGAAACAGTTCAGTAATTAATTATATAGCAGATTAATATTTCTAAGTAAAAATGTTAAAGTTTCCCATTTCACCAGGATGAATTTTGCAGTTTTGTTCTGTTTTATAGCACAGTAATTTGACATATTGCTCAGACAAATACGTCTATACTGTATATAAGACACACTGTTAGTCTCTGATGGATATGTTTCATTATTTTATCACTTTATAATCAAATCGGTTAATTGATTGACTTATGAAAAAATAATCTGTTGTCGACAGAGCCTCCAGTCCTGATCACAAAGAATCTGGAGGATCAAATGGTGATGAAGGATGAACGGGTGGAGTTTGAGTGTGAGGTGTCAGAGGAAGGAGCCAATGTGAAATGGTGAGACATTCTTCTTCTCATTCACAATTCTGGTGTCAATTACGAGACGTATGAATAATACATATACAAATCAATCTTATCCAAGCCTATCCAGACACGTGTGTTCATAAGTGAGGTCACAGGAGGCTCACATGCTAAAATAGTGCTGAGACATACAGAATATGTAAGTGAGACATGTTTGATGTTACTGAGGGAGAAGGAGGTTTTGATTTTCACAGTATGAATGCATCATTAAATATGCTTTGTTTCAAATCAAGTCAGATTTTGAACAAACTTCTAGTTGCTCAGCACAGTGTACATTGCTCAGACACCCAGTAGATGGCATTTGAGTTTGTTATGGAAGCACACAGACAGAGGCCAAGTCTCACAGACTGATCGTATTATTGTTCTCTGTAAATGATCACCTCAGCGAAAAGGTCACAGCAGGATTTGAGTATGTCCCATCTCACATTCTTCTGCAGGAGAACGTTACTGCTAATACATATAGGCTATATTTGTGTCGTAAATATTGTCATTGGCAAAGAGGCCATAGATGGAATGCACCAGCAACTGAAAGGACTCAAGAACTAATCGGATTACTCAGGGAGAACAAACAGCCAAGTGTGTCATAGGTGAGGAAGCAGGTAAACAAGTCTCATCTGACTGTCCAGATTCATCAAATCAATGCACACAATTAGCTGAGGATGTGTACATCAGCTCCATTATCTAGCACACCAAAGGTAACATTTACTTAAATATTAACAAATGAAGACCTGGTCTATATCTCACTTTCAGGGTTAAGTTTGGTATAAGCTGATGTGGTAACGTCTGTGTAGGGAGAAGGACGGTGTGGAGCTGACGAGAGATGAGTCATTCAAGTATCGCTTCAAGAAAGATGGCTGCAAGCATGTGCTGATCATTAACGAAGCCACCAAAGAAGACTGTGGTCACTACAAGGTTAAATCCAACGGGGGCGAGTCTGTGGCTGAGCTCATGGTGCAAGGTAAGTGTCAGTCACACATGACATGACATGACGTGCTATAGTCAAGTGTACATTCTTATCCCAACCAATAGATTTGTGGCCTTGCCCCTCTTGGCATGCTCTCTGTCCTTGTGATACAGTGGCTTTTGCCATTAGCCACATCAATCTGCCAAGGTTACGGCGCCATGTTCGTCCAAATGCCAGCTAAACTTAGAAGAGGAGGACTGAAATTCACCTGTAGGTCTGCCCAAGTGACCCTGATACTCTGGTCTTTGTTGTGTGCTTTTATAGATTCAGGAAAAATATCTGTAAGCTATGGTTAGCAATAGCGAGTAACGATTGTAGCGTTTTCCACAATTTCATCCAAAATCAAACAATTGGATCTATTTGCTTACTTATTTATCCCCTTTTCTCCACAATAAGCGAAAATTGTGTATTTAAAAGTATGTTTCATTAATAGATGATAGAATTCTCTCTAGTTTGACCCAACGGCCTGCTGATGCTGACGAAAGAGCTGCAATGAGCCCTACAGAACTTTGTAAGTCAGTAGTAGTAGTGGTAGATGTAGTAGATCAGATTTTTATGTATTTATGCTTAGACGGTTTGATTTAAATCTGCAGTTGATGGATAAATGGCAGATTGGGACGTTTCAAACTCATACATATAAAAATATAAATGTATTTCAGTTAGTTTGACCCCCTTTGTTTCTACCAAGTACCCATGTCATCTTAACATCATTAGCTGATAGAGCAGAAGTACTCATGACGACACACACGCCAATCATCTCCCTTTTTGTGTTCCCCAGTAGAAGAGATCACTTAGCCTCGGCTCTATCGAATATATATACTCCTGTTCTGTTTGCATACACACTATATATTCATGTGCCGGGTATGACTGGATGTGTATGTGTGTGTGTTTCCAGAGGTTGGTGTGGTGTTCGCAGATCCTTGTTTTAAACCTTGTTCCCATTCCCTGACGTTGGTCCAGTTACAGTAAAGTTATCTGGCCTGTTAGTCGAACAGAGTCGGCCAAGACTCACCAGCTGCCATTGTGCAGCAGGGATCAACACCTCCATCCACAGCACTACTCCCATTATAATGCCATTCCCTCCTTATTTGACTCCCTGGCAGCAAGCTGATGTGAAATTCCTATAACCTTCACAGGAGCGTGTAGTGAGTTACTCTCATCAAGATAACACTTTATTTGGGATAACGTAAATATTTCCCATGTAGATGAATTCTCCTCCTGCATTTGGTCTTGATATTCGCTCACTTTATTTCCTACCATAAATCCAATTAACAATTCCTCTTGTGTCTGTTGCTAACATACAACACACACAAAAGCTGCACAAAGATAATGAAGACCCCCAGCTTAACATATTATAGCCATATCACCCTCACATACATTAGTTGCATCTAATTTATCCTCACACATCTTCGTCTTATTGCATCGTATTTTGCCATCACGTTCTCCCCCGATGCTCCTTCATGCAGGATAAGAAGCAGCAGAACTTTGGGTTTTCTGTACGTTAAGCTTTTGTTTTTCTGACTGTGCAGAGAAGGATCTTGAGGTCTACCAGAGCATCGCTGACCTCTCGGTGAAAGCGAAGGATGAGGCTGTTTTTAAGTGTGAAGTGTCCGATGAGACCGTGAAGGGCACCTGGTTCAAGAATGGAGTGGAAGTCAAGCATGATGGCAGAATCAATATCTCGCATATTGGCAGGTGAGGATGCAATCACACACGGTGCTACTAGATGTCTGCTGATCTGACACAGGACACCAAAGACTGAACTTTTGGAGATCTTGTTAGGATCCACAAACTGACCATTGGTGATGTCAAACCTGAGGATGAGGGAGACTACACTTTTGTACCAGATGGCTACGCTTTCAACCTTTCTGCCAAACTTAACTTCTTGGGTAATGACGATGCCTTTACATGACATCTTCCTTTATACTGCTCAGTCAGTATCAGCCATGTCTCCCTGCAGGCACCACTCACAATTAATTATTTTCTCTGATTTTCCAAGAGGTGAAGATCGATTATGTTCCACGCCAAGGTACGAAACCACAACCACCCTTATGTCCAGCTTATTATTGGGACGTTTCAAACTCATACATATAAAATTGGCAGGTGAAATGCGGTACCATTGTTGAACCATTTGTTTTTTCCGAAGATCCTCCGAAGATCCACCTGGACTGTATGGGTCGCACTGCCGAGTCCACCATTGTGGTGGTGGCGGGCAACAAACTGCGTCTGGACGTCCCCATCACTGGAGATCCTGCACCGACAGTGATCTGGACCAAAGCAGAGAAGGTAAAACAGACATTCAGCCTGGTGCTGTTAATCAGAGTGAAGCAGGTAAGAACTGCAGACTTGGCTGAGAAAGAATCATCCCAATCATGATCACAATGAGTTGCAAGCTTTACCTGGCTGTTAAATGTAAGGCTCTGAAGATACACAGGATATTTAGAACAAGCTAAGCAGATCACATCCCTAACTAATCATTTTCGATGCATAGTGGCATAGAATGGCTTTGTACACTTATTTACGATAACATACTGGCATTTGTCACTGCTAATAAAAGTGGCTGAGGTACATTGGGGTTCAGTCATCAGAACATTTTAAAGCCACTTCACCTTAACTGCCCTCTGATGACTCGCTGATCTTTGACTTGAAGAGAGACAGAGAGAGGGTATATGCCACAGCCTAGCACTTCTCTTTGCTTCGGCTTTTATTGCTTTGCTCTGCTCAAATGTAGGCTAGTTCTGTAAAGCCCGAGGGAGAAGAGAAAGGAAAGAAGACAACCTCTTGGACAATGAACAATGGGGAAGTGAGTGTGCATGTCCAGACAATTAAAAGAGTGTTTTTTGCACGTTTTTTCCATTCCTTTGTCTTTCATTTGTTCTGCATCCATCGGCCAAGAGCATCTTTACTAAAATGCAATAATCTACATTCCCTGCATCCATACAGAAACCTATTGCATGAATTTTTGCTCATCTCACCAGACAATAATTAAGTCCACCGATTTTACAACATTAGAGGACAGATGCGTGAAATGCACCTCTGCGTTTGACCTTGATGTCTTTACTGACATCCAGTGCAGCAATAAGTGCAGGTTAAACCCTCAGTATCCATCCATGTCAAAGAGGTAAGAGCATGTTCCTAATCTTCCTTCAAACGGACACCTGTCAGAGGAAACTCAGAGCTGGACAGTAAGTACATTTTCTGGAGCAACTGTATATATATATATCTATATACAGTGTTATGGCTGTTATTGTCTTTGAAAGCATGTTTGTTTCAACTGCTCCATGAAAGCTTGTGTTGTAAAGAGGCATGTCCATCTTCTGTGGATATGGCATGTGTGTACGTATGCTTTAACTACAGTATGACCAGCAACACTGTCAATCCTTTAAGAGAGAGAGAGAGAGGACTTACCAACACATTATCCTCAGAGGTATAATCCAGTAACCAGTGCTGTGATTGCTCTATTCTGCTGGTCTAGGTAGTGACAGAGGGAGATGGGAGGGTCCACGTCGAAAGCAGCAAAGGCCACTGTATCTTCACCATCGAGGGCACTGAGAGACAGGATGAGGGAATCTACTCTGTTGTGGTTCGCAATCCTGCCGGGGAAGACACAGCAGATATCAATGTGAAAGTTGTTGGTGAGACAGAGTTTCTTTTTTATCAACAGAATGCTTAATGCTACAAACATGATGTCTGGCACATCATTACCAACAAATATACATTTTGTTTTCTCCTAGATGTCCCAGATCCTCCCCAGGCTCCGAGAATCCTTAGTGTTGGAGAGGACTCATGCGTTGTAGAATGGGACCCCCCTGTGTTTGATGGTGGACAGCCAGTCATTGGTAAGGTCCAAGTTACTGGGGTTCAGTTGTTATGTTAAACTGGGAAATCTCGACTTGACATTAAGCACCATATCTTAATTCTCAGGCTACGTGCTGGAGAGGAAGAAGAAGAAGAGCTACAGGTGGATGAGATTGAACTTTGACCCTTACCCTGACACAACATATGAGGCCAAGCGGATGATTGAAGGAGTGCCATATGAGATGCGGGTCTACGCTGTCAACAGCATCGGCATGTCTCGTCACAGTCCTGCCTCACAGCCATTTGTGCCAGTTGGTGAGTCGTGTCAATCACATTTTTACTGAGCACTTTCACGCTGTGATCAATCATGTCTCACAGCTGCGATCAATCCAGTCCTCTTACTCTGCCATGATGGGTAGCCAGGCTGATGAGCAAAGCATTGACTTTTGATGAGTCTGAGGTTGTGTCATGTTCCTGTGTAGAGGCTAGGGTTGCACTGAGGTCAGGTCAGGTTGACCCATGGTCATGTTTGTTTGCTTGACTTGTGGTATGTTGTATTCTAAGACATCTGTGGACTGCCACATAAATATCACACATGCTGTACATGATTGATTACATACAGAGGTCATGCCTGAGAAAAGTCAAGTATTTCTCCGTGTGTGTGTGAGAATGAGAGAGAGAGAGAGAGAGAGAGAGAGAGAGAGAGAGAGAGAGAGAGACATTTATGTAAGATTTACCTCTTAAATGTAGTGCAGTATTCCCAGAACGTATTAAAAAAGTGGAAATACTCCATTACCTCAATATTGTACAAACCTGTGCTGAAGTACCACACTTGAGTAAACCCACTTGGTTACTTTCCATCTCTGCATACATAACAGTCAACATCATTGCGTCCAGATGGCCAATAGTTTGTTCAACAGCTGAACAACTATCTAGAACCACACTACAACTACACTACAAACTATCCATGGCATTCTCCTCTATAAATAATGGCTTGGAAGCGATCAGCTCTGGACCAGCTGCTGAACACACTGGACTTCAGTACTACTGTGGAGGCTACAACACAACAACAAAGACAATAAGAAGACAATGAGAGGGTGGGCACCCAAGAGAGAGGAGAGCAGAGGTTAGAGTGAAGCATTTGGCAGAACAGAAGAACAACCCCAATCTTGAAGCAAGACTGCAGCAAGACTGTTGTAACAAAGGAAGAATGACAAGGCCAAAGCTCCCAAAGACTGCTGAAAAGAAGCCACTGGCACAGGAGACGTCAGCTGATGCTACAACTGATGGGGAAACTTTCAAGACTCAGACAGAGGCTTCTCCGCCACCTGCAGGAGAACTGGAAACAGAGACAGCAGTTGAACCAGCAGTAAACCCTAGGGAGCAATCCTCCTCTGGCAAAGAAGGAGCTCCCAGTAAGGATGGTGCCCCACCAAAAGAAAGCAGTTCCCCAGCAGAGGAAGGACCTGCACCACCAGGAGAGGAAACGCCTGTGGAGCCTGCTCCCACTGCTGAGCCAGAGCCAGAGCCACAAGCTGTTGCCAGTAGGCTGTATTCTTTTTAAGATCTTGGTTAAACAAGTAGGATGGACAAAAAAAAATTAATGCGACAAGTTTAATGTGCCAGTAACAGAAAGATTGGCTGAATGTTTCTGCTGTTTTTGCCAAACTCAGTGTGGTGGTTTCAGTGGTGGGTGTGTATGCTTGAGATAGATAAACACAGTTTGGTATTCCTTTTTTGAGCTCATGAAGGTCATTTGATGGGTTTCTTGCATCAGGGAAAAATATTATGGCTTGTATAATACATGATGAATGCAATATATCCCTCGCTAGCTGAACCTAAAGATCTTTTCTTAGACGGCCCAGGCAGCACCTTGGACAACCCTTCTTGATAGAACACATAAAAACCTTTGACCTCTGACAGGAGTTCCCGTTATTTGCTTGTGACATGAGCACAGCCTTTAGTGGTGACAGGGCCACAACTAAAACTTAAGACCTTTCTCTCTGTCAACACTGGGGCTTGTTTAATGATGCTTGTGGTGATTTAGAGTGCATCAACTGAAAGGCACAGCTGGGCTTCGACCCACTGTCCACTATTGCTGAGCTGTGCTGCAGAAATGTAGGCGTCAGCACCTAAATCTAAACCTTGAGGGACACGTAAAGTCACTGCCTCGTTCCTGCTTCTTTAAACTAAGAGACATCTCGAGATTAAAAGGTCTTCGCAAAAATCGCAAAACACATCTTGACCTTTAAATTAACATTCATCAGTTTTTTGTCAGAACTTATCTATTGTACGTTTCCTGTTGAGTCACTTTGTAGACTAGGTCAACACCAAGGGCACTGAGTGATTGATTATTTACCCTGTAAAGGAGGAAACCATTCTTTACGTAGCTGCTGCAGTAATGCCGCAGAAATAATGCAGTGTAGATTTAGATGACAGTCAGTTACTGTTTAAGATACTGTCTAAAAATACCTATGTACACTCCTCACTCTGGTGGTACACTGCTTTTACCGATCACATGATTAGCAACACTAGCAGACGCTGCTGCTGCTGAGGGAAGAGAACTCAAGCTAAGTTGTGATAGTTGATGTCATCATCATTGATTAATCTAAATTAATTTTATTTATTTCATCCACTTGTCCAATATTTCACTCCCACTTCATTCCACCAATGATCTAACTGAATCATCACTGCCTTTCAGCTCCTACAAGTGAGCCCATCGGACTCTGCGTCGACGACATCAGCGACACTTCCATCTCGCTGAAGTGGAGGCCGCCTGAGAGAATCGGCTCAGCTGAACTGGAGGGTTATGGGGTAGAATACTGCAAGGAGGGCAGTAAGTCATTCAACCACCCAACCACTGATGCTGCTTTTGATAAATATTCTGTGGTTTTTTCCTTTACTAGTCTATCAGATACTACACATCTGAAAGAAAGTCATTAAACAGATGCTGATATTAACTTTGATCCTTATTTGCATAGTAACATCTGAATCTTGCTGGGATTATGACATTGAACATCGAGTAAATGTTTGCCATGTTTTCTGGCCTCAGCTGATGAATGGGTGCCAGCCTTTGAAGGTTTAACAGACAGGACATCAGTGATCATCAGAGACCTCACCACCGGAGACAAGCTACAGTTCCGTGTGCGAGCCCACAACATGGCAGGACCGAGCGCTCCTGCCGGCCTGGCACAGCCCATCACCATCAGAGAGATAATGCGTCAGTTTGTATGGATTTATTATTTATATTCTGCCTATTGATGTCAGAATGAAAGCCCACTGGTAATTTGCTTTTATGTCTTAGACAAAGTATTGAGTACACATACATGAATTTACCATTGTTCAAATGTTTTCATTGATCAATAAAGGTCTGTCTGTATAATAAAGGAGTCTTATAACATCTAACATCAGTGTTTTCCATTCTGTGTAGTGAATCTGAAAGATAAAATTCAGCCAATTTGATCTAAATCTTTTCCCTTTTTTTCCTTGTGCAGAACGCCCCAAGATTTGGCTCCCCAGGACTCTCCGCCAGACTCTCATCAAGACAGTTGGAGACAGCGTCAATCTTGTGATTCCATTCCAGGTGCAGTCAATACTGGACTTCATTGACCAAAAATGTTCCCAAATTCCATTATGAAAACACAAAGAAACACGTTTATTTGTAAATGTAAGACAGTGTACTTGTACACTCAACTGGAGACGACAATGTAGTGAGTGTAACATAAACTTACCCTCTTTTATTATTACATTATTTTTTAGAATGTAGTGAAAAATTCAATTTTTAGAAATGCCAGAACCTATTTCACATTTTATAACTAGTTCATGATAAATAAAAGTCGGTGGCTCATTCAGTAGCATACACAGTATTTGAGGGTAAATAAAAAAGATTGGGACAAATTTCAACATTGTGTAAATACATTTGCTGCAGGGTAAACCCAGGCCGAAGGTTATGTGGAGTAAAGACGGGGAGCCACTAAACCCTAAGCTGGTCAGTGTGAGGAACTGCGATACAGACACCATCTTCTTCATCCGCAAATCAGAGAGATGTCACTCGGGGAAGTACGATCTTCAGGTGCAGATTGAGAACGTGGAAGACACAGCAAGTGTCATGATACAGATTGTTGGTAAGTGAAGTTTGAACGGAAGTTTGCAAAGGCTGGATGTGGGCACTAACACTATATTACTAAAGTTACAAGCAGTTTGAGTGACAGCTTAAGATCCAAATCTATTGAAGCTGTCAATTGAACAACAGGTGTAACGAATTAAGCAGACTTGAGTCAGTCTGAAAGTGTGCATAGTAGTACTGCATTTGGAAATGGATCAGTGTGTGTTCTGCACATTATAGAACTGCAAAGATTAAATAAACCCTAAAATCGAAAACAAAAACTTTGAGTTCTATACAATATGTCCTCTTTACAGCAGCTTTATACCAGTTGGACAGTTTGTCAAAGTGACTTTCTCTCTTGTGTAGATCTGCCAGGGCCTCCTGAGGGCCTCAGGATCATGGATGTCTGGGGCTTCAATGTGGCTCTGGAGTGGAAGCCCCCTAAGGACAATGGTAACTGTGAAATAACGGGCTACACCATTCAGAAAGCTGACAAGAAGACCATGGTGAGACTCCACACACTGGGACCCTTAGTAATCTGTTTTTGTATATATATATTGTATACGATCACTTATGACAGGTTAATGACTGACAAAAGATTTAAATGAAGGGTTTTAAAGGACAAAACGTGCTTAAAAGTGTGCATTGTGGATTACTGTATTCTGGCTGCCAGAAATTGAACCATGCCACAATGATGAAACTGTCCCTTTCTATTAACATCAAAGGGTGAGTATAGACCTATATGTGGGAGATAGACGGCTCCTCAGACACAAATGGATATTTTAGCCTCCCTACTGACACAAACATTGTAATCAGACAACACTGAGCACACGGGCTGCCAGGAGCTGCGGCCAACAACCGCCTAATCTTAGTCCAGTAAATTTGAGCTGGTGGGACTGTCTGCACAAAGATTCACAGCCATTGTTCTTGTGATCAGCATGGCTAATGGCATGCTGATCATGTTCCGCAGTGGTCATTATTAGACCTTCATTTCACAAGCCTCTCTACCTAGCAACCTCAGGGATGTATAATTATCATGTTACCAATGGCACTTATATTGTTTATCTGTTAGATATCAGAGAGGCTGCTATTTTAGAATAAAAGCAGAGGCGCAGCATGTGAGCTCAAAGACCTCTCATATCTAATTTCATTCTTGTGGCCACCAAATCCAAAAATATTTATGCACAATATCTCATCAATTACACTGTGTATTTATTTACAGGGTAGATTAGAAGGATTTACTATATTGCCTTATATCAATTGCCAAATATGAAGACAAACAATGAAACCAAAGTATCATCTTTTTGCCGTTGTGATGATTAATCCGATGTGACACACCAGCTAAATGTACAGTAAATGCTCTCATTACACTTATTACCTATATAGCTCCAGTTGTCATTTGTCACTGTTTTACTCAAATGAGCCCTAAATGCTCTCTGTGCTGCTGGGACACAATTGTGTGAAAATGTCACCTCAGCAGTCTTCCCCCATTCCCCCGTTTGCTTGCTTGTTTTGAATAATACAGTTGTTTTAAGCAGGTTGGAACTTGCAGTAATTTGGGTACCTGCACCTGGAACCTTCATTTTGACAGCTTTATCAAAAAATATGTCCTTTATTTAATTGAATCACTTCAACAAACAGATTAGGAAGAATTCATATGACAAGATGACTTTTGAGTTGTGTTTGTGTGCGAGTCCCAATATTGGTTGTCATCGCCCAGCTAATGTATACAAATTCATTATCATCCCATTAAGGCAAGGTATTAATAATTTAGGTATTTTGTAAGTGCAATAGGGTAATGAACTTCAACTTAAAATCAAACCCTTGTTCCTTTTGGGTAAACATATGAAAAGGCTGATGTGCATCCATTCTATACTGTCTGGAAAAAATGGAACCGTTTCATTCTAGTTGTTGTGTTTCCTATGAAGGAGTGGTTCACAGTCTTTGAACAGTTCAGGCGGACTAACTGTGTGGCGTCTGACCTCATCATGGGGAATGAGTACGTGTTTCGTGCGTTCGCCGCCAACCTGGTGGGCCTGAGCCCGGAGCCCTGCAACGCAAAAGACAGCGCCTACATCCAGAAAACAGGTCGGTCTGGAACGCACAAAACAGTTATGGTAATGAGTGAACAACTGAAGAGGATGTATTCAAATGATTCATAACATCAGGATGTGTGGGGGAAAACAAACAAACATAAGCATCAGTAAAACCAGAATGTTGTTGTATCCTCAGGTATAGATTATAAATCACCCACCTACAAAAACCATGACTTCTCTGAGGCACCTAAGTTCACACACCCCTTGGTGAACCGTTCGGTTATAGCAGGATACAACGCCACCCTCAGCTGCTCTCTCAGAGGAATACCAAAGGTGAGTGAGAATCACAAGAAAAGTCACATGCTATCAAAGAAAGAAAGAAAGAAAGACTTGTGGATGTTGAAATATCACCTGCCTTAACATTCCTCCTCTCTTCCTTCTATTAGCCTAAAGTAACCTGGTACAAGAACAAGATGGACATCTCCAATGAAGCCAAGTACCGCATGCTCAGTCAGCAAGGGATTGTGACACTGGAGATCCGTAAGCCGTGTCTGTTTGATGGAGGCGTGTACACGTGCAAAGCAGTCAACGGCAGCGGTGAAGACGTGGTGGAGTGTAAACTGGAGGTTCGCCGTAAGTATCCCACACACACTGTGGCACAGGGACACAGCCTGATGTGTGACTTAAGGCCATGTGACTTGAGTGCCACCTCTCCTCCCCACCTGTGATGAGGATTCACTAAATATTTGCGGTCAAACGTGTAACTTATAGATGGCTGATGTGTATTTCTGAGAACAAGGTGAAGCATCTGCTGCATTGAGTGTATACTTTCTCCCTGTAACCTCCCATCCCACCACCCCCACTCATTACTGAACACGCTGTGTCCCATCATGCTTCAGCCCGGCCTGTGTAAACATGTTGACTCCAAGTGATCCGGAGGTAAAACCCCACCCAGTGCACAGTGAAATGTGCTTTCCATGGATTTGTCAGATCATCTCCACTTAAAGCAAATTACCTGTTGACTTCCGCAGCTCAGTCACTTCCTCTGCCTCCCTGTTTGCGACAGAAACAAAAGACAAACGGTTATGATGGCTGTCTGCAAATACTCACACCCTTTATTGACACTTCTTTTCATTTGTATATTCATTATATTCTAAGGCCAAAGTGTAATAAAAAATGTCTCACTTGCAGCTCAAGTTGCTAAAGAAGAGAAGAAGAAAGAGATCAACGGATCTGGCTGAGGAGGTCAGAGGTCGACTGTCACCTGTGTGTGTCTCTCTCTCTTCTGACATCATCGCCATTCATCCGCCTCTCCTGTCACATGTTATTTTGATGTTTAATGGCTTGATTTTCTGCCTATGTTAGCAGTGGAATTATACTATTTGTGTATTGTTTGTCATTTTATTCCTCACAAGGCACAAGGAATTATGGGTAAATAACAGAAGAACAAATAAGCAGAACTGACTGACTTACTGCTCGAATGAAATCAAGAGTGTTTCCTGTGCGATGTGAATAAAAGATGACATATAACATTGATTGAGTGATTGCATTCAGTCACATTATCAGGTTTATTGTGTCCTAAGATAGATGTGATTTGATTGCAGCCAGAAATTCCTTTGAAAGCATTGTGTGCCCACAGGAGGGTTATAAACAAAGCAGCCCTGCATCCTGAAAATGCCAAAAGTATCCCACGTGCTTGATGCAGTTGTTGAGTGCTTAGTGTTATTGTAACAAAGCCTCACTACAGCCAACGGTTTGAGGTATGTGCTTAATGTGTGTGCAATAGAGTCACACGTGTGAAGGGCCGGGATAGCCAGGATGTCTTTGTCCCGGGGAGGACATGAGAGGAACACATGGTCCTTTTCATCTGTCTCATCATCACTCAGCAGGATTTCTTTGATGCCTTAAAACGAAACATTTCCTGAGCTTCCGCCAGGTACAGCTGCATTTCATCCAGTTGTGCATGTAGAAGGTTTCAGGTTACAGACTCACTCCCACACATGATGGACAGCTAATAGTGTCGACATTTCTGCCAGGTGTTTTGTCATTGAGTTTCAGCAAAATCCTGAGTAAAAATGTTAAATTCACAGAAAGACACTGGTGACAAATGAAAGGAAAACCCAACATTAAGCGGCGGATTATGTTAACATTGTGATTCCAAGTTCTCACTGTGCTTTTATAATCGTAACACAAAGGTAAATACTTCTTCCAATTTTATTTTATTCACAATTTATAGAATTCTTTTCCTACTTTAACAGAGTAAAACAACTCCAGGAAGACGGGGACATGGAATCCTACAAATAAAAGATTGAATTTGAACTGACATGAAGTGAGATACTTTAATATTCTGTAAGTTCTAAGTTATCTACAAAAGATAAAAACAAAAATAATTTTATAGTTTATAGTTTGGTTTAAAAATAAAAAATAAAAATCACAGTATACAGTACATAGATTACTCCCACTATCTGCACATAACTAAGATGATGATGTACAACCACTAGTGTTAAAAGCCAAGAATGCAAACAGAGTAATGAAGGAAAACAGATTGTGTTTTACTGCTGGTCGCCCCTACATGTGTGTGTGTGGAGGTAGCTTCCTTATTCAGCATCCCATTCTTGATTATTGGATTTTCTTTTAAAATAATTTACACACAAATACAAAAAACGACAACTAAAGCTACAGACAGATTGTTTTTTTTTCTTTACATTTTCACCAAATGGGACATCAGATGTTCATAGAATCAGTGAACATTTTCGTTGGTGCCAGAAATCACACACCCAGTCAAAACTTTGTGTACATGAAAGTAGGAAATCAACCCAAAGAAGACACTAAATGGACACAAGAATGTCTTGTTGACAGAAGGAAAAAGTTCCCCCACATTGCCTAAATTCCTGAGCACTCACATGACGTGCACTTGTGGACACACGCTCAGAGGGTGTATCCACCTTAATGTGTACAGTCATGCTTCAGCACACCAAACATGAGCCCAGAGCACAGCGTGTCATTCAGGTCACTTCTCACAGTGAAAAGACCAGACGTCTCCGCTGACATCAATTAACACCGAGTCACGGCCGACGCAATCAAACTGGACGCACCTACATGAACACAAGTGACACAACTGTCACATTCATTCTTTTTTATCTCCAAACTCGGCCTTATTTTCTTACCTTTTTTTACACTGGAACCACTGATTTGCTGTAAATTTAGAGATACTCTTTGTATGAAACATCCACTGTATGCAAGAACACACTTCTGTCCTTAAAAAGCTGAACAACAGTCATACCTACCATCCACACACTCGTCCTGGTTAGCTGCTGGCTCGAGGCTCCTATAGAATGTGTTGCAGAGAATCATGAAGAAATCCCTGCTGACCAATCAAAAGCAGTGGTTCCAGATCACACTATGGAGCAGTTGACAACTTTGAGCCCAACTCTGTCGTGAACTGGATCCAAAGTAATCAGAACGACGTCAAAAATATAGGAAAATAAGGCTCGTGTTTAAAACAACAAGAACGGTGACGAGTATGAGCTTACACATCTTTAGGTCTTTTGTTTTGAAGGATTAAGCTTTTTTTTAGCGTTCACCTTTTCCCGCTCTGTTCTGCTGGTGAGTGTTTGGGTCTCGACTGGATATTCATTATTTAAAGGCCACCTTTCACACACCTGAAATCAGCTGCGATTAGAAATTCCTGCTGTTCCAAACAATAAATAACAACGACATCTTAAAACCAGCCAGCGTCGTTGTTAAAACAGTGATATCTGCTACTTTCATCACATTCCTTAATTCACTTTAAAAACAAACACGTGTTCATTACAGGAGGGCACAGATTTATGCCCTTATGTTCTAACGGAGCAGATATTGGGAATATGGCCGTGGGCAGGTTGAGTTATTGCTGACTTTGTGACCTTACACACTCTGCTGGATGAGGACCACCTGAAGGTTATTGTACATTCACACAGAAGATTCTAGGCTGTGACTATTGAACTTTGCTACATTTATGTAAAAAAAATAAAATAAAGTGTTAAAAATCAACATTTGCTGCGGAGAAGCCTGAACAAAAACAAAAAGACAAATAAAAGCTTATAAGAACATTTAAAACAGAGATATCAGAGTTCTTGCTTGAACAAGATAAGTGACAGGTAATCCAATGTGTGCAATATGGTGATATCCACTCCAAAGCAAGAGACAGAGAGGCACTGGTGGCGAGCTTTTCCTCCGTTTGCTGACGAGGCTGAATCGTGACGCGCTCACGTCAGCTTGGGTTTGACCACCGGAGACTTACACACACTTACAGACTTCTTTAAGTCCAGTAAGCATGGCAGGTGATTGGCTGCATCTCTGTTTACGCTTTCATTACAAACATAAGTGCTTCCTGAATCGTCTCTTAGCAGGATCATTGGCACAATTTGCTATTTGTTATGACAATGTCATTAAATTCACATAAGAGAGAGACTTGTGCATACAGGTGGAGCTCTGAAGGGTTGTTAGTCCTTGACCCGAGGTATGTTGTATGAGTAGTGTACGAGAGGAAGGCCTCTGCTCTGACAGAAGCAGGCTCTGCCGCAGGCCTGTACCTGGTCTGAGCTATCTGAGACAAACGAGTCCCCCTCATCAGCGTACTCTGACTGAGCAGAGGGTGTGCCGCTGTCGGCCCAAAACCCCTCCCCTCGCTGGCACACTGCAGCTCCTGCCAGCAGTGTGGGACAGCTGTGAGACTTCACCAAGTGTCTACAGACTGATGAAGAGGAGGGGGAAGAGCAGGTCCGTGCATGCAGTGCCGCCTCACACTGCTCACATACAACTGTCTCTCCACAGAGCTGTGTGTACACCCCGCAGTCAAAGCCCAGGTGTGAGGCCGAGCCTCCGTCCAGGACCTCAGACCCTACGCTGCCATCATCTCCGTGATTTTCTGCGATGGCCTTCACCTCCCTGCTCACACCTCCACGACCACGCAGTCTCAGCCAGTCCTCCCTGAAGGCTGGGCTGAAGAACACATACAGCACTGGATTCAGGCACGCAGGCAGGGGGAAGAAAATGAGGGTGACAGACTTTGCAATCTCTGGGCCTCCAGCAGTGGAGCCAGAGCCAGTCAGGAATGGGGCAAAGGAGAACGCCGCCACCGGGCAGAAGAATATGCAGTTAGTGAAGATCAGCCAAGCTACATGTCGCAGGGCACCGGTCTGCTCCGGGTCTGCCAGCTCCACTCTGCCCAGGTGGCAGTACAGCCGAGTGTAGACAGCTGCAGTGAACAAGTAGGCCAGCGCGTTGAGCAGCACCAGAACCACTGTGATACTCAGAGCTGGACTCTCTCCACCAGCAAAGGGCAGGCAGAGAGGAGAGGCAGACTGGTCGCCGGAGCTCAGCAGAGGCAGGCAGGCTCCGGCAGCAGCCAGCAGCCCCAGCAGACCTGCGGCGAGGCTGAAGCGCCGACCGCCTCTCCAGCATCCCTGATGGCTGCCGGCGCTGCGTCTGGGTGACAGTACCTTCCCCAGAATGGCCTGCACTGCAACACTCCGCTCCACAGCTGCCAGGGAGAGTAACAAAACAGCCCACTCTGAAGAAAAGACTGCCAGAGCTCCTGTGATCTGGCAGCCAGGGCCCATTTCCCACCAGACACCAAACTCAGCGAAGGAGCCCCAGGTGGCGATGTCGAGCACAGTCAGAACCCCCACATACAGGCCCGTGAGGAGGTTGGCCAGGGCCAGCAGCCCCATCAGCAGCCGGGCCGTAGGGAGGGCCGGAGCCGGGGAGTGGCTGTGGCCTGGGGCTCGGTGAGTGGAGGAGAAGGTTGCCACGAGCACCAGGCTGTTAAAGACCAGAGACACCAGGCAGATGAACCACACCGTCAGACGAATCATCCAGTTGCCCAGGAGATGCTCACAAGGCTTAAAGGCTCCTGGGGAAGGAGACAGAGAGGGGGAGTTCAATAATGATGATCATGATTTTGGTTTACTTCATTGCAGATCTTGAACACTGATTTGTAAAAGTAAACAAAACTATGAATAACACAATGTATGTGTCTGCTGAATGCTGACCTGGTGAAGGAGAGCAATGCATTATCATGGAGATTCTTTCCACTTCCTCCCCGCCTTTAATGAAAAGAGATATGTAAGTAAAGCAAAGAAGAAGTCACACAGATCAAAACAGAAACAAATCCTAAAATCATTCATCATTCTCAGCTGCTCCTCGTTCAGCAGTAAGGATCAGTGATGTCATACTCAATGAATATAGATTGTTTGAAAATAAATGTACAGCAATTGGTGGCACTCTTGGAGTTGTGCAGTAATGTAAACATATAGTTTATAGTGTTAAGGTTTGGTTCCACTCGTGTTAAATTCATCAATATGACACTAGAATAAATAATGATGTAGAATTAAACAGATAATTGTGTAAATAACTACACAGATGATTCTTTGATAAAGCTAGAGAGCTTCCTACAGAGTCCAGGCTCAGAAACTGAATCCATGGACAAAGCTTGAGTCGAGTTTTCCCACCTGTAGATTTTTTCACGTCATTGTCTTCTGGCAACGCCGTCACAGTGTCACAGCCCGCAAACGCACAACACTGGTAAGCATACGGGACAGAGATGGACCTACAACAACAACACAAATAACGCTTTAGGCATTCAGTATTTTTCATACAGTAACAAACACTGATCACAAGTTACCATCTTCAAAACAGCTTCTGACTGTTGAAAAGATAAGATACTAAATTAAGGAAAAGGCAGCAAATCCTCACACAAAAACTGGGATCACAGTTGATTCTAACACACTGAACCTCATTCATTAAGTTCTTCGCATGACGCGTATAACAATTCCTACTTCAGCAACCTTCAGCTGTAAATGCTGACTCCTCAGCTGAACATAGAAGTTCTTTCATACCTGAGTTTGGGTAAACTTTTTGCACTCAGCACATTTTTCATCTGCGGGTTCCCTGAGAGTTTCAGTTGACTGACGGCAGTGAGGCCAGATGTTGGAATCACAGTCAGAGAGTTCATACTGAGATCTCTGCAAAGGATGAAACAAAATGATGTTAGTGTGTGTGCAGGACACAATATATTACGATGAAGGTAAAGCTTAGTGTCATAGCAGATACTCACAGGTTGGTGAGTGCAGAAAGTGTGAGGAAAACATCTTTGTGGATTACTCTGATATCATTACGACTCAGGTCCCTGTGTAAAAACCACAATGTCACCCACTCACAATCCAGCCATAAAAAACAGTGTGTGCGCGTGTGTGTGTGTGTGTGTGTGTGTGTGTGTGTGTGTGTGTGTCTAACACTTACAGCAGGCGCAGAGCAGTGAGACCTTGGAAGGTGTCCCTGTCGATTTGCTGAATATTGTTGTGCTGCAAGCTTCTGTTGAACACAAACAATGTAATAGATTATAAATGGGTAAATAAAGACCAGTGTGTGAAGATTGCAGGTCCGTCTTACTCATACAAAGTCCACATGTGTAAAACTCACATCTCCTGCAGTTTGATGCAGCCCTGGAAAGATGGAAGCTCCTGGATGTCATTGTAGGACAGATCTCTGGTGGAGGAATGAGGTGGATGTTGTAAAGATGAATACGCTCATAAATACTATAAATGTTCAAAGGTGAGGACATTTAGCTTACAGAGTCCGAAGCAACTTCAGATCCTCGCACAGATCGGTTGGGACGGACGATATCTTGGTTCCCGACAGAGTCCTGGAAATGAAAAACCTCGTCAGTCGACTGCCGACACTCACAAAGTTTTGAGCGAAAGTCAAATCAAAGTTCACTCACAGGCTCTCCAGGTCGTTGGTCCACTTAAGGACAGGGAAGTCCTGCATCATGCCGGCCCCACGCAACATCCTGCAACACACGGTGACAAACGGGACAACTGAAGGCATATTTAAGTCGGCATGATCCTCGACATGTGTTGCTGCTTGTCACAAAGGCAGTACTCCAGTAGATCCAGGTCTTAAACATTCAAAGGTCACAGCTGATTTCCTTTAAAAGTGTTTGACAGTGACCTTTTCACTCCAACGGCACGTGCTGACAATGAATATACGGGGGTGAAATCTGGCAGAGGGACTTACAGGGAGTGCAGGTCGGACAGATTCTGGAAGGCGGAAGCGCCCACAAAGGACAGAGGGTTGTCATAAAGATGGCTGGAGAGGGAGACAAAGCAAAACAAGATCATTTGTTATGCGAGAATGGCACCATCTTCTGGACGTTTATCCTCTGAAGTCTCAAATCCTGTATCAGCCTAAAAGCTTAAGTGCTATGGTCAGTGTGTGTGTGTGTGTGTAGGTTGTGATTGTTTGTGTGCTGTATCTTAGAGGAACAGATTTGGACTTTGACCTTACATGGTTCTCAGCAGAGGGTTATTACGGAAGGCGCCCTCAGGTATGGAGGCGATGTCATTGCTGTGAAAGCCACTACAGGAGGAAGAAGGTCAGAGAGAGCGTTACCACAAGATACAGCTCCATATACAGCCTTTCCTGCAATAACCAGGATATGTTATGATATAAATCAAAAGACTCATAGCAGCTTTGATCCTATCTTTTCATCTTTACAGTTAACTTGATAGTGACAGATAGTTCCAACTGTAAATCTCTTCATGTGGTCACTTGTTTTATAGATATTAATGTTACTGTGAGAGACTCCAGGATTCAAATTTGATGATCACGTGCAAAGTATTTATGCAAATGTTAACTGCCTGGCATCTGACACACAGGATCACAACACAGGGAAGAGAAACGGGCCGCTACTCACAGCTCCTTGAGTTTGGGCAGAGCCTCTATCCCTTCAGGGAAGACCATGAGGTTGTTGAAGTTAAGATCTCTGGGGTGAGAAAGAGACAGGAAGTCAGTGTTTCTTACAATTTGACCCAAATAATCCATCGACTTCACTGCATAATGATACAGTTTGACATTTTAAGAGTTACAAAATAGAAAATTAAAGAGGCCTGACATTTAATAACCTCACCTGTTAAACACAACCCTGTTAATACACTCAACTCATGTTTGACCTTGATACACAGCGACTATCACAGTGTTGATGTGATGTTTACACTGACATGCTTGTAATAATGTAGCAGCTTCACTATACAGGCTCTACTGTGCAAGTCAAAGCTTGTTTTAATCTGTTCATACTGGGAGTGAAGAGAGGCTGTCCAGGTCCTGTCCAGGTCCTGTCCAGGTCCTGTCCAGGTCCTGTCCAGATCTACCGGTCACAGACTAATACTACTCTGTCATAGACTGGTACTAGAGGACTTCTTCTTCACTGCAGCCAGTCGTGTATTCTCTAAATGCTGAGCTATTGAGCTGTCACACATCTTCAAATTGTCTCGGCTTTACTTTTACTAAAGGCCGATCTCACAGTGTGGCTCGGTTGCATCTGTTTTGGCAGATACTCTGTTACTAATGAAAGGGTGACAATTTTGATCAGCATCTCATTGTTTCCTTCTTTTTGTATTTCCACAGTAAAACAGGCTCTGGTGTAGTACAGTGGCTGTATCATTATTCCAGGCTGCCACTAAATCATGTTTCATGGCTCTGTGGCAATAGCGGGAGGAGGAAGTGAACAGTGGGAGGGCAAAATTGATAAGCATCATGGACTTTGCTCTATTTATCCTACAGCAATTAAAGGAGGAAGTGCACACAATGATGTCTGGAGGACTGCGGCAGAGGTGGGTGGGGAGCTGTTCACACACACACACACACACACACACACACACACGCACACGCACACACACACACCATGTACTGTTTCACTGTGCACTTACAGAGTCTCCAGGTTCACTAGTCCCGAAAAACAGTTGGCTCCGATCTCCCTGATTCTGTTATTATGGAGGTGCCTGGGAAAATAAACACACTTCCACTTAAACACAGGCTTCATACTAGGAAGTTCTATTTTACACCACGCATTTACATACAGTATATGACAGACATAAAACAATCCTCCACATTCATCATGGGTGAGCCCTCCTTCAGCAGTCGACTTTTACAGCCATCATAAAACAGAGCACTCCTCCCTGACACTAATGACAGACTGTAAAGTGATATGTGAATCAGGTGTTCAGTATGAGCCCGTGTGTGTATTTGCAGTAGGGCTTCCTCTGCCTAATACATCCAACATCTTTGCTTCCTGTTTATTCTGATGTGTTTATGCAAACTCTGCAGCAATAACTCTTAATGTGCGCGCGTGTGTCCCTCTGTAAAACTGTGTGTGTTTGTGTGTGTGTGTGTGTGTGTGTGTGTGAATGACTAACAGCAGCCAGCAAAAATTTAATCTTAAAATGATCCCATTGATTCACAATGCAGCAAATATTTACAATTCCTTCAAGCGTAAAACGACAAGATAATTTACATCTTCCATTACTGCTCACACTCATCCTGGAATATTTCAGTTGGTGAATGACAAACTAATGACAACGTGTGTGTGTTTGTGATGGTATTTGCTGAGGTTCTGAGCACAGAACTCACAGTGCTGGAGGAGCACACAGCTACTTTGATTTGTATTGGCAGAATGATGCCAACTCTTAATCGTATTAGTTTGTAACCGACAGAGCGGCATTGACTTGATGAGGACTGAGAGACGTTTTAGGTGTTTTTTGATGAAACCTGGATATAAATTTAAAAAAAACAAAAAGGAGAAACTGAAAACACTATATAAACGAAAAACTAAAAATGAAGCGCAAGTGTGATCACACAAAGGAAACGAGAATATTAACTACATTTACAAGTCTATCAGCTTGTGTGTGTGTGTGTGTGTGTGTGTATGTGTGTGTTTAACATGTTTACTTTCATCTTGAGAAACATCCTGATCTATTTAACATGCGACTTTCACTCCTCCTTCCACTGTTCCCCCAGGTCATTTTCATAAACAAACCCTGTCCTCAGCCGGTGTGTGTGTGTGTGTGTGTGTGTGTGTGTGTGTGCTTAATTAAGGTTTTGAAAAGTATACCAGCAGGTTGTTCCTGTTGAGTTCTTTCGTGTTCGGGTCTATGAAGGACGGCACACAAAGTTCTCCTGGCTCGCCTGTTTAATCACTCTGACACGTCTCATTAGTTAGACTGTGCAGATTTGCAAAGAATTCTCTACCTGCTAGCTTGCAAAGTTGGGGGGATTTTAAGGTTATGACTTTATTACCAGAAGAGTTTTACAGAGAAATGATGTAATGTGTACCTGGCAACATCATGCCTGATCTGGTTATGAGTGCTGCACATTACAATGCACCAGAAACATCTCAGATAAATGTTTCATTAATTGACATTTTGGTAATAGTTATAGAACAGTAATTCAACACCAACTTACAGCACAACTAGACTGGTGAGGTTTGCAAAGGCATTGTCTGGTATGTAGGAGATGCGATTCAGGGCTAATGTGAGAGCCTGCAGGTTAGCCTGGTGTCTCAGAGAGCCAACGGGGACCTCTGTGAGGTTGTTATCGTCCAACCACAGGTGGCGTAGCTGCTGAAGGCCTTCAAAACTGTCCCCCGGAACTGTAGTGATGTGGTTCGCATCCAGGCGGCTGCAGAGCAAAGAAGGAGAAGAAGGAATCAAATTAATGTGACGTTTAAACAGATTCAATATATCTTTTGACTCTTCTTGGTTGGGGTCATGCTGCAGGATGTTGCCTAAACCAAAGGATTCCTCTAGCGCCTAATGCAGGATGGAGCTTTATGTACAACCCAGAACACTGCACACTGTCTCATCTTTTTTTGCATCGGGGTCCGTATGATAATATGACCACTAGGATGGGGATAACATGAAAACTCCACACAGAAAGGACCGGGGCGAGCACAGGGACTGAGTGGGACACTTACCACTGTGCTGCCAGAGGAGGGGAGGAAATTCCAGTACACTAATGTTGATTTTATGAAGATTCCAGTCTGATGATGCCATTTTCTTTGGTTTAATGCCTTAATAATTCCTATGCCCTCACTTCTCAACACAATTAGCTTCAGCCTGTATACTGTACCTTACTTTATTGTGCTAAAAAGGCATTTCAGTGCTTTCAGGATTGACTATTTCACAATGGCCACACCAAAATCTGAACGGTATGACGTAGGTAATGAAATCTTATCTCACAACGCTGTTAAGCTGGTAAAACAAAAGGAATAATCCGTAAAAAATCCATTTTAGCACACTTGTTGATGTCTAGTGTTATTAGCTTGGTTTTTAGATAGTGTTTCTTTCAGCTGTCCTCCCGCCCTGACTGTCTCGCTCTCCCTCAAAATTCCTCAAGTGTCTGCGCTAGAAGAAAAACAGCCTTGATTGACATTTAGCTCTCTAAGGCTTTATACAAACGAAGTCCCGGCTCTGCCAAAGCATATTACTCCAGCTACAGACCTTAAACCCCTCACAGAGAAAAGACATCTGTTAAAAAGTAAGAAGAGAGCAGGAAAAAACAGAGAGGGGAAGCAAGGGACAAGGGGAGGGATACGGAGGGGTGATAATAGTTGAAAGCTGGATTTCCAGCAGGTTTTTCCAGCTGGATCTATTCCTCCATTAGTCCCTGTCAAAGGCAAAGAGGCTGGTGGGGCGGGGGGGGCAAAAACAGAGTCATGTACATGTTAGGTCCCGATGAGACTGACATGCAGTAGTCACAGAAACAATACCAAAGACAGAGGAAGATGGAGCAGGAAACTGAGAGAGGGTTGACAGTGAAGAGCAAGTGCAGGAATCACACCAGCGCCTACATTTCCACAGGGCTTTAGTACACACAAGCAAACACACGTGCTTGAGTGAAACACACAGGGTGACTGGAAGCACCTATAAATTACATCAAGCGCTCAGATGAGGCCTGAACATAGTGGATATGCTTTAATGTCCTACGGCCTTGAAGATTACATGCAGATCCGCTTCATGACATCTGGAATTAAAAACATTCCTCCTCAAAGGAAACGTTTGATAAATGAACACCACAGGCAAACACTGATACTATGTCCTTTGACATTAAGTTGACATTAATCCGAAAATAACGTTAGCTGGGAAGCCTGTGAGGTAAGAGCATCTTTATATGCTGCAGGTAAATGCAATATACGTTCTATATACATTCTATATCTCATGACTCCAGCATGGACTGTGGTGGAGGCGGCGTGGAGCTCGACTGAAGGTTTTAAACCACTGCACAATGCGCTGCACTGTTTCTACTGGGACCTAGTTTTTGTTACATGTGAATAAATTTAAAAACCTAATTCTAAAGTTTCTACTTCTACAATCT
The DNA here is from genome assembly GCF_046128005.1 of Genypterus blacodes. Lineage (NCBI taxonomy): Eukaryota > Metazoa > Chordata > Actinopteri > Ophidiiformes > Ophidiidae > Genypterus > Genypterus blacodes. The sequence continues at coordinate 3,064,273 of NW_027466879.1, forward strand.
TCAGTGTTCAATTGAAATAGTGGATTTTGACCGACAGCTAAATTCTACTGTTGCATTAACACTCTTGCTTCATTTCATTTCATGCATGAGGTGTGTGTAAGTGTGTGACTGTGCGGCATGTTTTTAACATGTTGGCCCAAAGACGTTGAAGTTACGCTGCTGTACATGTCATCCTTCTGTCCAAGAATGTCTGAGAGAATACCTGTGTAAAGGAGGTCTTCCTCATTAAATTCACTGTTAAAGTGAGTCACTGCTTTCACATAAGCAGAGATGACTCTATCTGTTTACCATGTACATGTGCAGCACCGCAAACCATGCTCATTATTTACACATCGTCTAAGCAATTGAGAAAAGGAATTCTGAAGGCCATAGTTGAGCTTTATAACTCCTGTGGCCTGTTGGTCTTCACCTGCCTGTTTACACCTGAATCACATTACATTAATCCAACCAAACATCTGACCAGTGATGATGTTTACCAATGACTTCAGTTTTATGTCTATGATATTAACACTGGCATCAAAAATTATAAACAGAACAGAGAGGTCGACTTGAAATCTAAGGGCTCTTTGTGGAGACAATTGAGTCTGTGTGTGTGTGTGTGTGTGTGTGTGTGTGTGTGTGTGTGTGTGTGTGTGTTGAGGGTTTCTTACAGGGACTGGAGAGAATGCAGGTTCTTCAGGGCTGCACTGGGCACCGTCTTCAGCTGATTGTTCTGAAGCATCCTGAAGGCACAATGGGATTTAAATCAATTTACAACAAATACACTTGCTTCATAACGTCACAAAACAATCAAATGAATTCATTCTGGTCCAAACCCTTGGTGTGTCTGGTCTGCCTCCCAGATCTGGATACGCTAAACACTCTAATCCCTGACACTGGTTGATTAATTTTATAAAAAGGAGTTTGAAATTAATTTTACACCACAGGCAGATCATTTAACTTAAAGGAAATATAGTATAGTATAGTGTACATGTAGTATCTTTACATGTTCACTATATTCAGATTTCTGTTTATACTGCAATTAAGGCAAAATTAAGTTAAGGCAGTCAATTAGGATTCAAACAGCTGTGGTGTGTTGTAAGTGCAGTATGAAGAATAAGGAAATACATGAGTAGTTGGCTCACTTGTTACTCTGAGTATAAGGTTTACATGCCTGCAGGCTGGTTAAAGCCATTTAACCTCCCATAATCTAGGTCGTTTACTTGGATTTAGTATTCATCCATTATGTCGATAATCTAATTGTAAAGAACACGTGTAATTGTTTGTGCTTCTAGCTTTCATCTGAATAGAATATACAGTATAATATGATCAGGCCTGCCTTTCCCAGACCTCCCCTCGAGATCAACTGGACTTTGTGTGCTCTTTTCAATCTGACTTGAGTTCTTGGAAGCAAAAGGTTATGATGACCCGTGTCAATAATCCACAACTAATGTTTTACACTCTTGGATGCAGGCTCTGCAACATAGATGGAAAAGCCTGTTCCAAATGGGTGTAAATTCTAAGACTATATTTAGGGTGGCATCAACTGGCAGGACCACAATGTTACCACAAACTGCAATATTTAGTTACGCTCTCCCCAGTGTGTGGAAAACTTCACACTGTCACAGCCCTGAGTGTGTGTGTGTGTGTGTGTGTGTGTGTGTGTGTGTGTGTGCGTGCGTGTGTTGACAATGGTGGCGGCAGGGGCAGGAGGTGTATGCTTACAGGACTTTGAGTTGATGCAGTCCAGACAGGGCTTCAGGGTGGATGAATGACAGGTCATTCCCTGCGAGCCGTCTGAGTGGGAGAAAGAGTCGACTTTAGATTCAAGACTTTAGATTCAAACACACAACACAATAACAACAGGTACATGGTATAATTTATATAGAATTTAAGCAGTGCAAAGTGATGAGAACTTCATCACGTCCAGCGCCTCGGTAGATTAAGTTCCAGCTATCAAGTAAAACATGGCGGCTGGGGTGTCAAAGACATGTGTCCGTGCCACGGCCTGTTGTCACTTCGTCTGTCACCCGCAAGAGATTAGAACTGGTTCTGGATATGACTTACACCCTTTGCTAAGCCCCCCAACCATCACTATTCAGGGTCCTTCAGATCATCAAGAAAAATAGAATCACCTATCTGAGCCAGATGGAGGAGGGAAGATAGCGTCAGAGGAATAAAACCACATTTCCCCTCTTAAAAATATTTTGTAATCCAGCACCGGTCTCAGTCTACCAATATAAAACTGCAGCATGAAAGTACACCTCCCTTTCCTGTTGGGAACAGGAAGTGTATAGGAAGTAGGGGTGTAAATAAGCACGGGACAGGCTGACTGGGACACATTGCTCCACTGCACTATCTAGGCGAAGAGATTAGCAACAGATTTATCACTCTGTAACTTGAGTCAGGCCAGGCTGAATTCCCTGCAACAAGAACTGTTGGGTGGGAGCCTGAGAACCAAGGCTGAGTGTGTTAGAAGCCGACGTGCCCTTTATGAAGACCTCAGAGTGTGTTTTTGTTGAAATGCGTCATGAATTTCACAATATCACAGTGTGTCCATTACAATGCTTTTTGTAGCAAAAGAGATCAGAAGAAATGGTTTTAACCATGAGGGCCCAGGGGCACATTAAAATGTTTCACAGCCAGCTGAAGCTTTGTTGAGGATACAAATACAGAGCAACACTTCTGTCATTTTACTTTAGAAAATCAATATAATGATGATTGATTTTTGATTGAAAAACTAAAACATTCTGTGAAGCAGAATTTGAATAATGTTGGTTAACGATTGCACTGAGAGTTAAATATAATAAATACCATGTGGTGATGATGGTGTGCTTAAAGTCCAATGCATTATGCTGCCAACAGTCATTTGAGCAAATATGGTTTTCAATAATCAATACAGAATTGACATTGCATTGCGGTGACAGTTGAGGAAGTAACCTAATAATGCTTCTTTGAACACAAAAGATACAAGAGGCCTTCATGGATGTATATGAATAAGAGGACATGTATGCGCGATACTATTTTTGGCCTCAATCTGGCACTGTGTTTTATGAATTACAGGCCCAAGCTGCCACATGTAAGGCTAAGGTAGCTGTGGCTGCAGCAGCCTTCAGATCAGAAGGGTCTCAGTGACCCAGACTATGTGGGGAGTCAAGTATTTCAAATTCATCACCAACTACTTCGGAATCCGAACATGACTGAAAATGTCAGCTCTTACAGAGTTTTATTTATCGTGGTTGACCAGAGGCATGACATGGCAGCAGCTTTATGAAAAGGCTGTCACTTCTACTTGGAGACAAACCCAATGAATGCCCCCAAAGCTGAATTCCACTTAACCACCAAATCATCCAGTGAATGCAACCATTCATGTGCATCCACTGACTCACAATTTGTCATGTGCGTTTTGAAAACCAAGGCTACAAATCGCAATGACAGGCATGAATTTGACCACGTCTCAACCTGTGAACAAACACGGTGATATGCACCTCCAAATCTGGAAATCATGGTTCTCAGCTGGGAAATGGTAGATTGTCCTCTCCAGGTGTGGAGTCACACGCTGCTTCTGGCTCCTGAATTCAAGAATAAGAGGAGTTTCAAATGAGGTGAAATGAGTTTCCTCTGCAGGGTGCCAGGACCCACGTTTAGGGAAACGTGGCAGTCTTGGGACCCCCAGGAACGGCTGGAGAACATGGCCATGGAGAGAGATATCTGGGCCAAGCAGTGGAAAAAAGGATGCATGGATGGATGGACAGATCTACGCATTCAATCTTGTCCCTGGTTGTGGAGACATTCTTGTTGACCAATGTGGCAAATTTAATTCAGCTTGAAAACTCCGATCTGTCAGGAGCCTGAAGCTGCTAAGCACCATACGCAAACCAAGTCTGACATCAAACTGCTAAGATATCCTTCAGGTTTCACAATATGGAGCACCTCTCCCCATTTGCATCTTTCACCAATCTAGTCCATGTCCCCCCAGGCTTCGATGAAGACAGAAGAATGTGCTAAGTCTTGCTGAGGAAAGCCTAAATCCTTTCCTTGTGTAACACCACTCCCACAGGTCTACCTTTTTCAAAAGCAAGTCTACGCTTTCCAACAAGAGGTGTGCGATGATCCGTGCACCCTGGCAGCAGAACACAAGCTACAGAGAGATGTACACAACCTCGAGTCCAACATTACACTGACAATACACTTTAATTTTCTACTCATACAGCAAAATCTGAACAAGCAACCCCGACCACCGCAACATGCACCCACATGTACAATAACCAGTTATTTATTCAGCCGTTGGTATATGATAAGCCTATGACATCATTTCATTTTTTCATTGTAGGCGGTAAAAATGCAGGGGGAAATAAAACAATGCCTTTACACAGTGAAGTGTTTGAAATGCTAAATAAAGTTTTACAAAGTTAAAAGAAGGGAAATTATTCTGCCAAGAAACTGCAACAGTGTGGACTATGGGAAAAGATCTATGAGCACTATGATGAAGCGTGCATTTGTCAAAAAGTTACTTGCAAGAACATAAACAAACTGGAAAGGAGTCAGAGAATATCTTTCATCATGTCTGCTAAGACTTGTTGTGCCTATAGCAAGAAAGGAAGAGCCTGAAGGAGAGTTGTGTGACTATGCGGGAGGGAATGTTCCTCCCTTGTCTCCTTTCCTGTCCTATATGAGAACGGCTCACTTTCTTTTCTCCCGCTGATCTCTTCGTCAACTCACTCTCCCTCTATTTGCCCTCAGAGGCTGTGCTGCGGTTCACTGGCATGGCTGAAGCCCTCGAGCAACAACGTCATCCAGTGAAGATCACCAACTCAGGAAGGTTAAACCAACATATTGGGTGAGGCTATATGTCAAGTTAAATAATGCCTTCAAAGTGAGTGCCTCAATGACAGGCCCTCCATTAAAATGATCTAGGACAAAGCATAACATGGAGCACAGGTCTCACTGTTCAGTATGACTGAAGTCATATACAGTATGTTCAGTCAGGGGTTCAGAAAGAACGAAAGACAGAAAGAAAGAAAGCTCTCAGACTGGGTGGGTTTTTCGCTTTGTTGCCGTGGAAACCATTGTTTTGCCTTCTTCCTTCCTGCCTTGCATTCCTGTACACAATGCGACGAAAAGTAAATTGCATTTCGACAAAGCAGATTGGAGTTGTGTTTGGAGAAGAAGAGGGTGAAGACTCAGCCGGCTGAAAGATGCACAGGGGCTGAAACAACATGCCCACAAAGGCAAGCGGAGTCCGACCCACTGGAGTGTGTTCACTGGCTGGTCATTTTGCATTCTCAGAGCTGCGTGTTACCTGATAGCAGGTAGACAGATTTTATCTCCGGCTCCCAGAGCTGAGTCAGACAGAGGAGTATTTAAAGAGTAAAGGAATAACAACCAGCTGCTAAGATTAGATTTACGCCACTCAACATAACCCCACAGAGCAGATGTGCTGTTGCCACCCTGATCATCTCTTAAAATCTACCACAGAATAGCACATGGTCGTCATTTCAAAACACGCTGCCTCATCACAAGCCTTTTTAATTGAGCTTTGTGTACAGTGTGTACATTGTTTGCAAAACACGGCTGATGAAGGTTCTGTATCTGTGCTTTTAGTGCTACAAATACCCAGGTGCACATCAAAAAGCCAAGCCTAAATGTCAACGCTGTCCAGAGCAAATACAACATTAAGACGAGAAAAGGGGCATGTACTCACAGTTCCTCCATGTACGGGAAGTTCTTGAATACATCTGCTGGAAGCTCGGTGATGTTGTTCATGCTCAGGTCACTGTGGAGACATCAAGAATCAACATTAACATTGGGAAGCAGTTCTCTCAGGCTTTTGTCCCAGGATAGGAGTTGAAGCATAAACTGTATGACATGGTGCATATATGCATGGTGTCCTTTGACCTGCAATCAAACATGCATGCATGTATTTTATACCTGTTCATTCAAAGACATTTGAAATACAGAAGGTTCGATGTAACTTCTATAGAAGAGGAAGAAGAAGGCTCCATTCACATGACATCTTGATGACTCAGTAATTGCTGGTGTAATGACAATTTTGGCACCTAAAAGTGAGATGATGAGCCAGAAAAGAATCCCTACAATCCTCTTGTCCGTGGGTAACTCTCTTCTCTTATTGCAGAATTAACGTGACTCGGAATGCGACTCTTTTGATAATCGATTAGTCATGATGAAACAAAGAAGGCGAATAAATCTGCGGGTGCTTTTGTTATAGCATCACAATGGAGAGTCTTCTACCCCAACAATCATCTCCATCTTATCGGAATCTGCTGTGTTTGAATGCGTCTGTACTTCTGACTGTTACCAGAATGACTGTTTGAGACTAAACACATGCCTGCACCCACGGAGCTCAGTCGCTTAGCTAATGATGGGAAATGAGTTATTGTTTGTGGAGCTCAGCGTTACTGCCCCAAACTGTGAGACAACTTTCTGTTACAAGGAACAACACTGAAAACTGCCCATTTTGTTTCTAATGAAAGATTTCAAATGCTTTCGCTCACAGATGTCTCAAACCAAAGTGAATCCATGCGGAGGAAATGCATGATTCACCAGTGTATGTCACAGAGCATCCATTAGTCTCTACAGCCCTAAGTACGACACGTCTGACAATATACTCACAGTATGAGCTATGACAGCAGAGCACTGTTCCCAAAAAAAGTATTTTCTCATTTCAAATCACAAGCATGCATAAAGCCTTCATTTAACAATTTAGCACATAACAAGCACGTAAGCCAACATATTAAATTTTGTGATGTTTTGATAAACTAAACTCAGCTGAATGTGTACACAATAGTGTGTTTGTGTCACCCATCCCTTACGGCATTCACAATCATTTGACTGTGCCTGCATGACAGGAACCTCAACAAAAAAGCCTGGAAAAAGCCCTTCTCTTTAGCCCCAGGGATCTTCATTTTTCAACCAACATCAAGTGAAGATAGGCATGTAGCAGCATGAAAAATATGCACACAGTTCTTGATTTCTTCCCTACAAAGCTAATACGACTGTATGTATACAGTATATATATACATACATACATATAATATTGGTCTACCCTATATGCAGGCTTTTCCAAAACATTTCCCAATTCAGTGGATGCGATTCACATGACTTGGACTCACAAAGTTTCTCACTATATACTTGACAAAATCCAAAACAGATTTGACTTTGACACCACTGCATTCCATATTACATCTGGACTTTAATACAAACTCATTTAAAAAAGCATCCACGGTTTGAGTAAACTCAGTACACTAAAGTTTATACTATCACACTGGATACAGTGCTTTATGCCTGGTTTTGAAAGTTTTGAGGTGAGATTTTCCCATCATTACTTGGGATTTGACTTGGGAGTGTCTAAACATGAGATTTATATTACGTTACTTTAAAAGCAAGTTGGTCCCATCTCTGATATTTCCACAGTGCAATGAAAAAACATACTTCCAATTACTAGAAGATTGCAAACTAAACTTGTTATGGAAGAGTTAGCCTGGAATTTTCAAAGAACTACCAAAATGAATAACTTAAAAGTACTAACATAACTTCAATGAAAGGTACTTTGTTGGACATGTGTGTGTTTGCTGGCAGCCTGGATCCATGCAGTAACATTTGTAGTAACTGTAGAGTTACTAGACTGTAGACTGTTTTCCTCCTCTGGTTGTAGCTTGACTTGTCAAGTCTATACTAATTATAAAAATCTGAAACTTTAAGCATATTTTAAGTTTTTCAAAACATTCCAGGTCTGGAAGAAAGATTCTAATTCCAAACGTTTTCATAACCGTAGAAACCCTGAAGTTAAGATAGAGGAAGAACAACATCATCAAAATCCACCTTCTTAGGTTTCATGTAACACAATTCAAACTCAAAAGCATGAAATTAGTAAATAAAGTAAAATATGCTAAGTCGTCCAAGGTCCTGACTGCTACTCTTACAAGAAAAATGCTGTCTCGGGTCTACAGAGATAAGTGAGGATCTTGATCAAGAATCCACAGCTGCACTTCAAAGGAAAGCCTCTATACACTGTACGTGCATAGGAAGATGGTACATAAGAAGACTGAGAAAACATCCAGGATTCACAAATGAAGCGACACCCCCACCCACCAGTCAGTCCCTTTTCACTCTCTCAACTGGCCATCTTGAATTTCACTGCTAGATCTCTCCAGGACCTTGTGTGTGGGCCCCTGAATCCTACAAGGATCATATTGCCCTTCCTCTGCAGTCCCAACTACACAAACACTTAAACACACACACATGTACACACACAGACACGTACACACACACACAAGCATTAAAAAGGGGGCCCTGACAGAACAACTCATCATCCCTGCAACCTACGTCCCATCTCCACTTACCTGGTTATCCAATTACCATATTGACTGTGGCGATACAACAATATGTCCATCAATATTCAATCACTCTCATCTTTACTTTTACACTGCCAACTCCTCTGCTACTGTTCTGCAACCACTACTGCAGAACTGTCAGTGCTGGCAGTTAGATGCATACATCACTGACCATAGTCTGAAACATTTGACTAAATCTTCCAGAGTTTGTTGACTGGTTGGAACGGCATGCAGGGCCGGGGAGCAGGGAGGCCTTCATGACTCTATCACACTTCCTCCCTCCCCCTGCTTCTAGCTGCTTTACTCATCAAGGTCCTGGCCTGTCCCTGCGAAGATGGATTGAAGAGGACACTAAAAATGCAGCTGTGATAAATGCTGAAAAAGAGAAAGCCTTAACGCTTTTACAAGCAGGTATCAATGAATTTCATTCCCATGAGCCATTTGGCTTTATTTTGGCAGAGGGGTGCAGAACGCCTTATCTGACAAAATCTGAGAAAACAGAGGACGTTTCTTTTAGAGAATGGAAATATGACTGAGATGGTGAAGTATAAGTAGTACATATTCTATACTTCCCAAATCAGTTTCAAGGACATTTGAATGTAACTTTTATTTTGTTAATTATTACTTATTTTAATTTGAGATCTTATTCAGCAGAGTTTTGGTCCTTGTAGACGCTTGTATCCAAAGCGACGCAAATGTAGTATTGAATGCAACAGGTGAAGTTAGAGATTTTTTATTTTTTATTTTTTAAGTAGGTAGACATTAGGTTTTAAGGTATGAGGCGCAAAATAGTTGGGTCTTTAACACATTTTTAAAGATAAGGTAACAATTTTTTTTATCCAAAGGGGTAAGGCTGTGAGTAAATCACTTGTAGAGGACCAGCAGAAGATGATTTTAACCATCACCCACTGGGTGAAGGGTTACAGTCACCCCAGATGGAACTTGAACCCACAATCCCTGGCTTAGGAGGCCAGTGCCTTATCCATTGGGCCACTGGGGCTACAAGCAATCCCTCATACAGAGAATCTCTAAAGCGTTCTTAGAAGGCTACCTCATTATCAACCACAACACCCAAGTTCCGGGCAGGCTTTGTGGGATTGACTTGAGAGGAGTCAAGCTGGATGCTGATTGGTATGTGCTGGAATGACAAGGGGCACAGTGTTTGATAAATTGAGCTGAAAATGCCAGTCCTTCATCTATGCTGAAATATTAGTGAGGCATGCTGATGTCCCTGCGGATGCTGTACAGATCCTGCCCAGAAAGACAAGAAGAGTTGCATGTTGTCAGAACAGAAATGGTAAGAGAAGCATAGGATTGTCGGTTTGAGTGTTTATTGAAAAGGGAAGGGGTCCAAGCACTGAACCTTGAGGTACCCCTATGGACAAGCAGTGCAATTCAGATGCCTACCCCCCCCTCTATGGAACCGTGTACATGTCTTGACAGAGAACAAATACATGTGTGCTTGGATACAGGTTTATAATTCTGAATCTACAGAACTTATACACAAGGACTGTGGTTATCCTGAAAGGATCAACTTGACTTCAAACTTAGTTGAAAGGGTAAATTAAATAGACATTTACTCCTGAATATTAAGAATAAAAAGATGATTACTCAGAAGGTCTTCACCCATTTCTATTTTAGTTCATTTGGACTGTGTCCGAGTCGTTATATATCTAGATCTAAAGATATATCTGACACGACCAAAAATGTGTCTAGTTCTCAGAAAAACACACTTTCTACAATAAAACCCAGCTATCCATCAAAATTAAGCAAAGACAAGAAGCATTGGTGTGGAGGAGGGCGCTCTGTGCTATACGCTACAGGGAGTTCACATGAGCACAACAGCTTTCATCATTAGGAAAATAGTAAGTGCCGAGACTATTCCATGATGGCTAAGAACACGAGTAACTGCTGCTCCTTTGTCCCAGTGAGAGAATTCACCGGAAGGACAACAGTCAGCGCAGCACTTCGCAAAGCTGTATGGCAGGAAACCAGGCAGAGTCATTCATCCATCTTTCACCATCTCTTCTCAAAAGGTCACATCAGCACGAGGAAGGGATGCTTTTCAGTGGAAGAAATAAGAAGCTTGGAACTGATGGAACAATGAATGTGACAACTATATTTTGTAATATTTCAAATCTATTCTGATATCATGTTATTGCCAAAAGTTGAGGTTGCTCTAATTAATTCTTCCTTGTGTTCTACACTGCTACTACTTGATAAAATCGCCTTATTAATAAGTAATAAATAAAGTATCTTAATTATGGTGAAATATGTAGAACTCAGTCTGTAGTAACCTTTGTGTACATCATAGTTTAGGTTAAAAAATTAATAAGCTTTTACCATCTTTTTGCACAGAACGCTCATATTCACTACCTAGAGGAGTGATCCCCATACACACGAGTACATTTAGTGAGGAGATGATCTCTTCCCTCAGAGAACAAATAACACCTAGATTTTGAGTCTATTTGCATGTGTGGTGAATAATCAGCCGAATACTTTTTACGATCTTGGAGAAAACCAAAGCTTCTCTCGTCATTTCTCATTCCCAGTGAACAGAAGCAGCGTTTGTTTCAGGTGAACCAGCAGCCACAGACTGCGGCTGCACAGCGAGATGGAATAAGGCAGACTTGTTCCAGGAACAGATTTCTGACAGAAACATGCAAATGACATATAGCCAACCTTGGATATACCTTTATATATACAAGGCTATGTTATGAGTAGAAAGGTACCTGATTTATCAAACTGCAATCCATATTTCAAAGCTCACCTTTAAATCAAAATCTAGGTTGCTCAAGCCACAGGGTTATAATGAGAAAAAAACTGAATCATCACATGAAGTAGGCGTCAGTCAACAAGGCTCATACCATATGATTATACCTTCAGGTTTGTTTACACCTACATTCTTTCAACGGCTGGGAAGAAGAACCTCAAGATAATACCTGATTTTAATTCAGTGTGCAACAATGTCATTACAAAACCATTTTTGACACATCTGAAATGTTTATTCCCACACTAGCTTGTAGTGTACGACTACTTTCCCTACACTATAATTCTAAATATCACCGAGTCAAGTAAGAATAATTTGAATGCACTTAACACGGCAGAAGAATGCCAACTGGCAGGTAAAGGTTACATGTGTGAGCAAGTCAGCATATTTTCCAACACGGCAAATCGTCAGTATGAAAAATAAGAGTGTGCCGTCAGTATCATCCCACATAGACATAAACACAGAACTGTTTATCACTGTTTGTCAAACAATAAGTAGAGCAGAAATGATTTGAAAATAGAATTAAGACAATCTTTGGGATTCATGATGCATCTCAATCCAATAGCATTTGTCATTCTTGACATTTGGTTGTGATTTGTTACACTGATGTAACTGTGAGATTTTCCAGCTTCATGTGTTCTCGTTTACTTTTATTTGAGGTGATTCTGCCTGTTGTAACTCATTTTGCAATCATTACCTGACCCTTTAATTTTCTGCTATGTAATGACATTACTTTCAACCAGAGCATGTCAGATACTTAATGTTGTGTGTAGACAAGGAGGAGCTCAATTAAAAGGATAAGTGGTGGGGACTGGAGTCAACCATCGTTCTATTACCACCAGCCTGCTCATATAAAACAAATATAGGTGATATATGGCCAATAAATCATAATTTTCCACTGCGTATGCTTACACAATATGTCTTTGAACTTGGCACCGTTGCCTCTCCTGGAACATAAAGCTGTTGAAGTAGATCAAGCTGCACCAAACTCGATGCCAGTATCAAACCCTTCTCCAGTAGGGCATTGTGCCAGAACCTCAGCTGACTCTTTCTCAATACACTGGCTGCTCCAAAAGTTACAGAAAATACATACACACATCCATACACAAGGTACTTAAATCATCTTCTTCCCTCTCCCCACTTGTGTGTGTCTGGAGTCCCAGTAGACATCAGGGTTTGACCTTGAAGATCATAAATGGAGTTTGCTTTTGACAACCTTAGCGGCAAGATAGACTCTTCTACTGCTTAGGAAACTACCACATGAATCTCTTCACTTATTAATCACTTATAAAATAATCAAACACTTAAAAACAACACTATATATTTAATTTGTGAGCAAGATTTAGAAAAATGTAAAGTGTGTGAGAGGGCTGAGAATAGGTGTGTAAGTAGAGGAAGGGTCTGGGGAGTCATACAGGGGGAGAGAGCATAAATATTCTCCCGTCCACAAGTCATCCTGTTTGGGAGCGGGAACCACTGACTGGCTCCTTTCACCTCTGCTGACCAAGAACAAAAGTATCATTCAGTCAAAAATGGATTGAGGGCACCAATGGTGAGCCAGCGAGCCTGGCCAGCGGAGTTTAAGACCCCTGACGCCACCCCTCCCTTTTCCGTTAGTCCCAACCTTGTTCACACTATGAAAGGACAAATTACCACCGAGATCCAAGCTGTAAAAATCCCCTCCTGCTACCTCAGATCCACAGGAGTATACACACACACACACACGCACACACACTCGATCCAGCATAAAGAATCTGTTCAGTGGTGCATTGGCAGGTAAAGACATACCTTCAAAAGGAGGGTTTGCTTTGTGATTGACTGAGGGGCCTCCATTTTTCCCTCTCTTCGTCATTTTGTGTAGTCTGGGAAAAGTCTTCCCTGAAGTTATCTGATTCATTGTGAAATGTGTGCTGTTCTATCACATATTTGCTAGAACATTCATTCCAAAGTAAAGAGTACAGACCGTGACACATGAATACTGGTCGGAATATATTGGCTAAAATGGTTATCTGACTGACCTGACTATTACATGTGCTTCTATGTATGCTTATTTCTGTACCTTTCCATCCAAACGAAGGCACTAAGAAATTTTTTCCAATCTCTCTATCCTATCAAACTGATTCTTAAAGCCTGGTAACTACAAACTCACTCACAGGGCTTAAGTTCCAATGCCATAATGAACAAATACTTCTTCCAAACGTCATGCAAACATGTTTTTCTTAACACATCATCACATTATTGTAGGTGCATTAGCTCTGAGAGGGAAGGAGCTCTTGCAGCTGCAATATGTCTCACTAATCCATCATGATCCCGAGCCCCAGTGCTCCACATACAAAAGACGGAGGGAGTGGGAGAGGACAACTAAAGTTCAAGAGACCAGGAGAACAAATGAGAGAAAGACAGAGAGAGAGACAAACAACCTTTCACATACTTTAAGGGTTTGAACTGAATGTGTAACACAGCTCTGTGTTTTTAAAAGCTGTCACAGAGCATTTAGTTAACTATGTACAGAGCACTCTGGAAGACAAAAAAGACTGCACACTCTTGAAAACAACACATTGTTTTCCATTTTGGCTTAAAGCAGGCCACCAATGAGAGAGAGAGTCAGTCAGGGCTATGATATAAGTTGGTGGATAACAATGTTTCATGTTGTGAATGAGATGTCAGACCACTCCCATTATAAACTGAAGTAATTTTCCAAAGGTAAATTAATAGTGCGAGCAGTAGAATTGGTGTGATGTGTCTTGACAGACTGGTAAACGAACCCACTTCCTCTGTTTACTCTACCTAACACTTTCTTAACAATGGGGATTTCAAGTGGCACGGTATTGGTTCTGCAGTTAAGAACAACTTGGTTCACCATTCTTTAAAAAAGTGGGAAAACACACCACAAGTCACCATAAAAAAAAGACTTGGACTAAAGTTTTCTTTCTGAGGGAGCACAGACAACACACAAAGCCACAATAAATATCTGGTTTAGTTCCTGAGGTGGTTGCCAGGTTTATGATTAACCCAGTGATTGTGAAACTAACTCTGCTTCTCCCTGCTTCGTGTGGCAATCATCAACCTCACCTACAGTATGCCACTCTAACCTGCTGTGCCCGTCTGTTCTACTTACAGACAAATCAGTGCTCTTATTTGAAGTAATAGTTGTCAAAGCACCAGTCAGCCTTTTGTTGACAATGCCACTAGCTTCACTTTGAATTCTTTCCCACTATATATGTAAACACACGGCCATCTACCAGTTCATTAAGTATAATCTCATGCAATCCAAGCAACAACTGTTTCTAGAACCCTGCACCCTTGTGTATGTATATGGAAAAGAACATGTAAATATTATAATAATCACTATATTGCAGTTATTACTAGGCCCCTGACCACACAACATGACAGTTTCAACAAAAACTACACATTACTTAAGTTCATAAGTTTTGCACTGGATTGTACAGGTGCACAGTGTAGTTTAAGGGTTTTAATAACTCACTTAAAAGCTGTAAATGTGCTGAAAACAATAAACACAAACCCAGAGACTCTTAAAGTAAAGTTTGACCCGTGATGTTTAAGATATCCATCATTCACTTGGGGTGTTAACAGTGTACACATACACACAGGTCCTATGTAGAGTTTGCGTGTAAATGTGAGTTTAGTATGTAGGTTTACTACTTACAGGTAGTAGGTGAAAGCACTGAGGCTAGTCGGGACGGTGGTCAGTCCCTTGCCGGAGCAGTCTGCACCCCCATCTTCATCGCAGCTGCATGAGGGCGAACAAACAGCCGGAGTCGATTGTCCTTGACCGGTGCGAGCAGGACCAAGCACCGAGCAGAAGCATATCCAAAGCAAAAGCACACGCATTGTCCCTTATTCGGTTCAGGTGGAAGCTAAACGGGGGCTTTGCGGTTTAAATCTACTCCGGACGTCGACTTTTCATGTGGTCGCTCGGTTGAGGCATGAGATGAAGAAGCCCTGCCAGCGCGAAACCGACACAAAACGTCCGAATAGTCCAAAAACCTTCACGTTCCAGGCGAAAAATGCGCGAAGGGACGTTTCACTTCTGTCAAAAACCGAACACCGTCATCGAAAAATCATTATCTATCCCGGAGAGAGACATTTCTCAACCCGTGTGTCGTATTAGTCCGTGGAAACCAAGTAGCAGCAGCAGCGACAGGAACAGCAGCCTACCTTGCGTTTTTTGCGTTTGCGTTGTCCCATTAAAAACACGCAAACTGTAGCGACTGAGCCAGAGGCGGCGGGGCTCTCAAACAAACACTCACACCGGAGACTCGTTTCCCGTCCCGACTTGTTTTGTAACTGAGGCTCACCGTCAGCTTTCAGCCATTCCTCACGTTCTCCTCCTCTGCTCCTCCTGACATCAGCAGCATGCTTGTAGTCGGGCGGGCGGGCGGGCAGGCAGGCAGGCAGGCGGGCAGGCAGGCACCCTACCGGCCAACCTGCGGCGCTAGGCCCGGCCTGCTGCTGCTGCTGCTGCTGTTGCTGCGGCTGCACTCAGACCTGAACCAGCCGCAAACACCTACGAGCAACAATAAGCCAAATACTATCACCATTTTACTTTAGTGAAATTAAGGAAGAGACTGTGGAGGTTACTCAGGTAAAAAGAAACCTAATTTTATTTTATTTGTTATTATTTATTTATTATTATTTTGGTTGGGGTCCTACATTCTAATTAATGATGTCAGACTCAGATCAGTGTAAAAGACTTCCAAAATAGAAATCATCCAGTAGCAAGCCGTTCACTCTAAATTGCACATAGTACTCGAGTACTTGAGTACTACACTTGAGTATTTTCCACCTTTGCTACACATTCAACTAGTAGTGTATTCACCAAAAGCACTTACTATTTAGATAGATAGATAGATAGATAGATAGATAGATAGATAGATAGATAGATGGATAGATAGATAGATAGATAGATAGATAGATAGATAGATAGATAGATAGATAGATAGATAGATAGATAGATAGATAGATAGATAGATGCTTGATGAGGTACATTTACAATCTCCACAGAGTTAGATCAGGTAAACATGGTGTAATGACAAAGGAATTTTAATGACTGGTACTGAAAAGTCTTATATAGTCTTAGTGATTAAAAAAAGTGTTGGACAATACTTACATTTAAGATCCTGGACAAACTATTTGAATATCAGGAGAAAAACTTACACATACACCTCCTGCCTCAGGGGTATGAATTGCATATTGTTGATTTAAGGGATATCTGTTACCTTGTAAGTTTAAGGATGTTTGTTCATGTGTGGCTGTGTGCACATAAGTGTCTGCGTGTGTGTCTGTGTGCACGTGCAACCTTAACTTCCATGCAGCCATTTTTTTCAGTCTGCTGCTGATAATAATAATAATGTGTTTTATTAAACTTGCACTTTTAAGCAGGGGTCACTGAGGCAGTTTAGACCTGATCTGTGGACCAAACTGACTTCAGCCTGCATTGTATATGTATTGCTTACCTGTGTAGATTTAAGTCTCCCACTGAAATCAATTAGCACTTTTTAATTACACCTGAGCAGAAAAAACTGAGCTGACACCTCATATATTCCACATGTATGCTGTACAGATTCTGAGCATTCTCATACGTGTAAGCACAATAGTGATCCCTACTTGTTTGTGGCACAGGCACAATCAGGCATAGTAAGAGTGATAAATGTTGCAAGAACGGGAACTGGGAGAAAAAGCTGAAACATTTCAGATACAGAAGAGATGAAGAAGAAAATGTAAAGCAAGAGTGGAGAGTTTTCAACATTCTTATATTTTATGATGCATTGCCCTTTTCTAAAAACTCAAAACTTCATCTATAGTATTTCATGAAATGTGTTCAAAGGGGGGTTAATAGATCATGAGGTCATCTCCCACCCAAGAACACAGTAATTACTGTAAGTCCAGTAAGCCCTACTGACCACTAGTTAAATATGGAGTAATTGGTTTTTTTTAGCGTACACATAAAACTCTTAGCATTAATAAGCAATTGTTTCATGCTGTGTGTAAAGCTTTGAACAGGCACACGATACCAATAACTGAAGCCCCAAACTACCAATGGCATGCAAACTATGGTTTTAAAGTTTTTTTTTTAAATATACAGTTTTTATGTTTTAAATCAGCCAAAAAAAAACACACCCATGAGCAGACAATAGCTGATCTATTCATCACTCAAACTAACAGCAATAAAAGAGAAGAAGACAGCGAGCAATGCTTTGCAGATGTGTTATGAGGCTAGAAATGCATTCAAGGAGTTATGCCTTAAGGGTAAACACGATGCATCTTGGTGACATACGTCAAATATAAAGAAAATTGTGATTGCTTACAATGAAAATTCCACAAGACATCGTTCATATTTTCATAAGGTTGCGTGTAAAATTTGCTCAAGCATTATAAATCTGCTTCCATCTTGAATAAACTCAATATTTTTAGCAATATGTTAAAAGTTAAAACTTGCCATTACCACTACTACCAAATGATATTCGACACCTCCTCACAAATTGAATTTGACTTGACACTACCCTTTACTCTCCACATGATGGGTAATTCAATGGTGCATTTCCCCCCATTCAATGGGGGGAAATGCAATCAACCATACAAGACACAGGGTGCACAGGGTGCACAGGGTGGGGTGACTGTGTTTGGTATTCTTGTAGCCAGAAGCACACGGCTCACCTGCAGCACTTTTTGAAACTGGGATTTGATTTCGGGAAACATGTTACCAGTAGGGGTGTAGGGGGCCATGCTCAGTTAAATCTGCCCTACTTATTCCCTTTAACAGCTATGGATCTACATTATAGAATCTGACATTACAGATCTGTAATTGTGACGTGTTTAAGAATGGCTTCTCTCAAAAGTAAATTGATGTCATTGTCCAGAAGAGACTTATTTGCCAAGGTGTGCACATATATGTAAATCTCTAGTAAGGGCAGATGATGTCCTTAGTTCAACTTCACATTTCACTGCGCAATTGCACCGTTAGCTTTGTCTTCTGTGGGCCAGACTGAGGTATGGGGTCCAGATGAGTGCTGGTAAACACCGGTTGTCCATCCAAACATTCTCATTAACGCAGAGCATTTGTTTTACAGGCCTCATTTCTAACTGGAAATGATCTTCAGTCAATGGTGCTGGATCCACCAATGCTCCCAGGTGTTTTTCCAGCATGACCATGTTTTCTGTCTCCTTCTCCCCACCTCCTTTGTCAGTACACCTACACCAGTATGTGTGACTGTCAGAAAGTCTCTCCGGCTATTTGCCCAGCGCAACTGCCAGCCTTCCACTGCTGCCAACTTAAATAACCTTATCTACCCTCAGTCACAGGAAACACTCTACTTTCCAACGCGCAGGCAGTGCAGCTTACTGAGATGGCACCTTTAAATCATGTTCTCATAAATCATGCAATTTGACAATTAAATAACCATTTCTATACTTTTTCTTACTGAAACCTTGCTCCACTAAAATGCCAGTTGACCACATCTGTAGTTTATGCATTCTGAATTACAACTGGGTTGATTCTCCTTGGCTTATTTGAAGGAATTGCTGTTATTTAAGAGTTCAGCTGTTAAAAGGCAAAACTGAGACATCTAGTCCAGTAATCTGGGTACTTAGATATCCAGAATTTCATAATAGCAATGAATTCTAAATGGCACAATCTAAATTAGATGTCTGTCTAATCCAATGGCTTGTGAATATTTTCTTTTAAACACCGCACTTACTTTTAGTCAGTAATTGACCCTCCAATGTCCTCATTTCCTTTTTTAAGAGCTGGGTCACAGACACCATTTACAAAAGCAAAATATCAGCTATCAGCAGGGTCCCTCATGGAATTTAACATTAATATGTCACACCGACTTTCACTTTGGTGAACTCTGACACATGAATTTCTACCATCCGTAAGCTGTGTGCAGCTTCAATTTTCAGTTATTAGTCTTTCATTCACAATGTCACTGTTAAGATTTCACTGTCAGAAGAACATTAGAAGAACTGGGGTTATCTTTGTGTACCTTGAATATGCCATAAATCACATTTATGGAATTAAAGCTTACATGCTCGATACAAACAAACTAGGCTGTGTGTCCCAAAGGTATAAAGCACACTAATACTATGTTGTGTACCCTGTGCAATAGAGACTTCTCCTGCTGTCCACTGAAATGTTGTACTTCTTTCTTGCTTTTGTATTAATATGGCCATGTAGTTACAAATTCAGGCTACATAACCATACCCCCTTAACCTTAACCTTAAAAACATGTCAACCTTTTGAGGAGTGCAGGTCAGAAATGACTTTCAAGATTCTCCCCCATTGAAAGGATCAGGAAGGACCGATTTGGACTGTTCCACTCTCCTGCTACATCATGATCTGCTTCCCTCACTGTACCGCTTAAGCTCCTTCTTCTGACCATCATAATATGTTTCCACCTGAAAGGTTCCCCGTTTCTGCCCCAGCAGAGAAACCTCAAACCTCAAAAGATTTTTTCTGGTTCAACAATGTCATTCATGGTTTATGGCACTCTACGGCACTGTAACCTTAAATAAACTGGCTCTTACTCCGTGTTGTGTTTGGCTTGCCTCTACTTTGGCTCTGGATTTTCTTTGTTGGATAATGAATGAAAAAAAGTGTATTGTTCAGTCATTCACTACAGTTGCCTCAGAGGACAAAAGATCAAAAGTGCAGAGGCAATTTTCGTGACCCTGGGGGACCCCGGCACAGACATGCAGAGCCCTCCACCTAACAACCCCAACATTGAAGCTACAAACATGAAAATGATGTAAACATAACATAGAGAGTTTGTAGGAAACAGAAACTCTAATCTACTGTATAAATAAAAGCGATCTAAAATCCAGATAGTAATAGAAAAACAGAACTAATCTGGGACACGCTGTCTCATGGGATGGGGAGCCCCTAGAGACGGTTTCAGATATGCCTTTTTCTATTTAATACATTACATTTACGATCATAGTTTTCAAAGGGGTTGGATGAGATGTATTGTTGCTGTAATTTGCAGCTCTTTGCCTTCCTTGCCTGTCCTGACGCCCCATCTCTGTGTAGTTGCATAGAACTGTCATTTTTGTATCTTTGATGTTACTTGCCACTTGACAAAAGTTGACAAAAAGACATTGTTGCCCCCACAATTAGGCAGGTATTGCATTTTTAAAGCAGACCATTATGTGAGGTGCACCTCTGTTAGTAAACTAAAGTGTTGCACCCAGCAACCCAAAGTTATCTCATCAACAATAGACAGGACGACCAGCTGAGTTGCATGAGGTAATGGGGATTCTTTGAATAAATGAATGAACAAGATGACATGTAAAGAACAACAGGCTGAAACTAGATATGACATGTTAGGCCACAACAAACTAATTATAACCTGTGAAGAAAAGAAGAGTCTGTGGACACCTGTATCTTTCCAAGATAACCTTTGAGTTTATGCAGAAAGAAGGAAACAGACAGATACTTTGTGTACCAGTGTGCACAATACCAGGGCTGAGAAACCTGCACACCTGAATGAAATGCAAACATTAGATATACCTGTGCTTTTCCTACTATGACACATAAAGAATAGTGGCATTACATATTATGAAAACCCCATATGGCTTTTAAGATAACAATAACCAAGGTAAATGTATTTGTCCACAGTGAGCAAATTCACAAAGAGCCTGAGCATGTTTGGTACTTTTTCACCTTCTGTGAACTGGGTCACCATGTGTGTTACTGAATTGTATTAACATGACATCAACATCCACATACAATAATAAACAGTAAGTATCGGTAATATTATCACGTACTGAAATTATTATTTTCATTATTATCATTTTCAGTGTCTCTAATATTTGAATTGTTACTCACTGACTGAATAATACCTTGAGCTTTTAGTTCAGTACTTATCCTTTCCATTATCAACATATCATTGACAAATAAAGGTGAAGAGCAGTTTTCTCTTGCTGAAACATGGAATAAAAAAAATCACAAAGAATAACTAAAAAAGAAAATGTCACCCCTTCATCATGCGATTCTTTAAAGCCAGTATGGAATCAAGCTGCAATCATTGTTTACTACCATTTTATATGTACACAATGTAGAATTCATATGGGTATTGTGTAGGTTTCTTTATTGAGATCAAAATTTCAGGAACATACCAGAACTGTATAAGATTCTTTGTACTAGTTTCACTGATATTAGTAGAGTGAAATTCTTTTGAAGAGAAACACTACCCCACAGTGGTTAGAATTTCTCAGTGCTCCAAACTATCTTCCATTCACACTCCAGTCATAGACCATGCTGGAACTCGGCATATGTTGCTTTCATTGAGAATCAAACTTTGAAATGATTTGAACAGATACAGATACAGATGAAGAGGAGATGCAGACAGAACAATTCCAAATGATACACACGCGAAATTCACTAGTGTGTCTGACCCTTAAGCAAGAATGAAGAACAGTACACATAGAAGCAAATAGTAAATAGTAAAGAACAATGAGGCGGGAGGAATGACACATTATTACTGATTCTTACTGTTTATTAAAGCCACGACTAGTTAGCCAATTTATGATTCAACGGTATAATTATTTCTAAACATTTTCGGCTAACTGGGCTTGTAGTTTGAGCTCTTATTCTGGCGGGGCACTGCACACACAATGCAGCAGTGAATGAAGGGTAAAAAAGGTGCTACAAAAACCAAATATTGAGATATGCTTTTTTGCTTCCTGCCGTGTATCTTCCCACTTTTCAGCCGTTAAGCACTTCTACATTTGTGCTGCTGGCTCCTTCATTTTAAAATGTAATCCTTCAAGTAATTCCATTTTTAAAACACGCATCGTTAAACTGATTCTGTTTTTTTCCTGTAACTAAAATGGGATACAGTTAAGTGTTTTTATCGTTTGTTTGTTTTTAAATCCCGATTATATAATGCCACCACATTCTGGTATTCCCCAGGCCTGGATCTTTACCCAGAGGAGAACCAACCCCGAAGGCATGACATGTCCAGATTTGGCCCATGATGTTGTCCTTTCCCATCCTCTGCTAGTGGCCCACTGCTGGACAAGCTATTGTCCAGGTCTAGATCCTCTGTGGTCCAGTCCCACAGGTTCTATGCAACCTTCAACGGATGCTGCCTCTATTTCTCTATTTAAAGAACTGAAACAAAGCAACCATCCTGATTTCACATGCAGGGGTTCCCCAATGCATCCACCAATATCCCCATTGGTGTCATATAGTCAGAGGTGGCATATCCCTGCAACTTACTCCTACTCTGTCAATGTGTGGAACTGGGAGGACTATCAGTGTGCAGCCTCCTGCAAAGTTCAAAGTCCATGCACCAGCCCCAATGTTACTGTCACAGGTTCCAAGTATTGCTTTGTACAATCTCCTGTCCATGCACATATACAAATAAAATGATCTTCTCTATCTTGTCCTGTTTTTATACCATGTGTGCCAGATGTTGTGAGAGATGCCAGTGATTGAGATCTTAATGTCTTTCTCCTCCCACCGGTCTGTTCCTTTTAGTTCCAATGCTCAATAAAATGGCAAACCTCAAGGGACAATTTGATGTTGAGGTGAGATCAGTTATTAGCGAGGAAGGGATGGTTCAACCGTAACGCCAGATGACGCTATCTGTCTGTGGTCTGAGAAGTGTCAGCGGTCACAATGATCACCTTCTTCCAGAACAGACTTGGATGTCCAATGTTCGTCACTCTCACTGTAATAAAGCTTCTCTGTCATAAATAGTTGCTGTTATCTAAGTGCCAATGAGCTGTTGTTGTTCACAAGTGTACAAAAAGCCACTATATTTCCTGTATGTGGTGGTGGAACCAGACGGGAATTACAAGTGCAATTGTGGTGACTAGAAGTGGGACTGTGGTGACTCAGACTGATGAGGCTGGTGGATATGGTGACCTAGAAATGCTAACTCTTTAGGCCTACAGCTAACATTCTGATATTAAAGGTTACTCATGGATATAATTCCTCACCAGCAATGGGGGACAAATTGCTCTAAAGAAAGTCTAAGTCTTAAGGCCTAAAGCTACCGTTCTCATTAAAAGTTACTCATGGATATAATATCCTACCAGCAAAAGAGGGCAAATTGTTCCAGGTTTTTAATAAAGCAGTGGTTGTTGTAAGTCAATGAAGACACGCGCATAGACACGTGCATTTTTTCAGCTGTCATTTTTGTTACAGCACATTGTGGAACAGATTTATGTGTAAGTGGCATATAGCAGAATTTCCCTCCAAAATCATGCAGCAAAATATGAAAGTCCAGTAATTACATTCTTGCATGACCAGCGCATGTGGTCCTGTCATTCATCCTTCCTGTCTATATAATTGCTCATTGTGATACGATCCCCTCAAGCTACTATCTATCTGAGAATGTTAACACCAGTACAGTGCTCACTGTTGTTCGTCACCAGTTGATGACATGTGTCTGATTTACTGTACCCTCGCAGATGAACAAGATGTTCCTTATTCAGAGCTGACAATGTGATGCATCTGGATTTTTCTGAAGAAATATATCATTTCCGTCAAGTATGAAGAGGACCCAAAATTTCAATAACGAACCAAAATTTCTCAATCAGTATTTTGGAGGATTAAGTTCATTCCAATCGTCGAAAATAGGCTGGGAAGAGTGGATGGCCTGCGTTGATTGATAATACAATGACAATATAATTGTTTCGAAAGATTTGCTCTCATATCAATTTAGGAAATCAGCTAGATGTTTCTCGCAGGTCCATGTTCTCTGTGAAGCAACTGGAGAGAAGGCATGCAACATTCAAAGGAGGGAGACACATTGACTGAGCAGGCCTCTAGAAATGAGCAGAATAAATAACCTTTGACCTCATCCTTGACCTACTGTTAGTACCTCTGTCGTCCAAAGTTATGCAATCTCATTTTTCTTTGAATTTGTGCACTTACTTACATCCACCTACATCTGCGTAACAAGCTTAGTCCACAATGTCACAGTAGCTGTAAGTGTTGCTCTTCATGTTACACTGTGGACACGTTATGGAAAAATCAGGAGAACTTCATTTGGAATTTGTTGTCCCAAAACACAAAAATTGATTACCAGAGAGTTCCTGCAGCTCCAGGCTCCTTTTCTGAAAGCATGCTGTCAGATTATTTTTCAACCTCTCAATCTGAACGCCCTGCTGATGATGAGGTTTGGCTTATCCTGCCTGCTCATTGTGAAACTACATTTGCAATTGACGCAGCACAAGAAAACCATGCTGCTCCCCTTTGTATGCCCACAAGGTCTACTGGGAGTACACAATGAAACTAAACACTGGTGTGATCTGAAGTGGAGTGCATAGGGGGTGGGGAATAAAGATACAGTAAATTTTGCAGGTTTGCTAAAGGATTGACCTAAAATTATTCATAAGGCAAATGGCATCTATTTAGTGAAGCGTGTGTTGATATATTTGATAAACCACACAAACGAAGATAAACTTGTTGATGTTCTCGTGGTTTTCAGATGAAGATGTAGACGTGCCAGAAATTGCCTATTTTTTTCTGCGTCCTTTGGTTTGTTTGATTGTTTGTTAGCAGGATTACTGAACCAAATTTGACCAAACTTGTTGGAGGGGCGGGGCTGAGGCTCCATGGATCTCCAGCCGTGCCACAAATACAGCCGGTTAGAATGATTGAAACAAGACGGTGCATCAAGACTGGAGAACATCGAAGCATCTACGCTGATGAGAGCATATGTTATAGGTGTATCCTGTATAACTCTAACCCTCCTCTATTGCAGCGTTGACAAGTTATATAATGATATTTTGGATCAACCTGAGCTCAGAACCTCACCCCACATAATACACTAAGTGAGCTCAAATGTGATGTTACTCTGGCATGCATTGCATAAGACAGCTCTTGTTTTGTGCCTAAATCACCCTATTTCCTTTTTGTCCTTGGAGCGTTAACCCACTCCCTTGTGAAAGAAAACAAACGATTTTCTATTAGTTCTCAAGATTCAAACATTGAGTGTGACTCATAGGCTTATACAACACAAACCCTCGTAGTTTTCTAAGCTCTCTTCTCCTTCCCTCTCTCCTTCTGTCACTGTTCTCATTCTAACTATCTCTCTCCACCTTCTTCCCCATAGTGCAAAGTCTCAAGGGTAGACTGAACGTCCTCTTCCATTTGGCTGCTATTTTGGTCTCCATGTCAACAAGATATGACTCACCACACCCTCCAAAAATGTGGATACAATCACTGAAACACGTAACTAATCATACAGCAATCAACTAATACATTTAACAATAAGTTGATATTGTGATTCATCTACAATTAGAAAGATGGTTTAAAGCAAAGATTAATAAAAGAAGCATAAATATTTGAACAAAGCATTGCAATGTAAGCATTTTCTTGTGAAGGAGCTGTTTAAAGATTCTGACTCCTCCGAGTCTATTTTTATATGCTGCCGTTAAAGCACTTTCAGCAAACAAAGTATGGGGTCAGAAACTCAGTGTGTCTGTGTGTGAGTGGGTGTGAGACTTACTGGCAACATAAATGTATAGATTATGTATACGTTTCAGTTAGATATTTGCCTGGAAAACATTAAGGCTTTCTAAAGTGATTTCCCAAGCAAGTTGATTTTTTATAACCCAAAATATTCTGCACTCATTTATTCATTCTTTCCCCTTAGTGCTGAATGAACCACTGTCACCATCCTGCTGCAGTTTAGGTATGTGGAATTTCTATATTTTTGTCAAATATTATGCAACTATTAACTTTAATTTCTTATATTCTCTACACAAATCGTTTTCATGTATAGTACAAATGTGAAATTTCTACAATGAAGTGTCAATATAGTGGCAATCAGACACACCAGTCTGTCACTCGGTCAGTTGGGTTCTGGAAAAGCTATATTGATGGATGTCCATGCCCTTCCTAAAATCTGGATATTGAAAGATCCTCACTTTTGTTACAATGTTGGTTCTAACAAGTGGTTTTGGATTTGAGGAAGATATTGCATCACAAGTCACAGTCATTATCATAAATACACCAGCACACACTAAATTAAGTGCTGTGTGGAAGGGACCGACTGAAAGTTACATTTACAGTCCTGTGAGTTACTGTGGGGTACCTAATAATCACAGGATCGAACCTGACCAGATCATCACAAAGGAGGTGGACTGGGTGGACAACTGCAACTCATTTTACTGTTGCAAAGTCAGTAATAAGAACACGGAATGAATTCAAGCCAACTCTTTACGCTGTCACTGAAAAGAGGGAGTAGGAGTCAAAGTCCCTTCTATGCCACCAGATCAAGAAAGACAAAGTTGTCTGCTTGACACCCACACACCACTAAATCTGCCTGAGAGAGCCACTGTTTCCAGACACTGGAGGACTATTACAGACCAAAGGTTGGCTTCCCATCTCTGGACACAATGACACCACAAACACTGACAAGATTTATTGGAGAAACTTGCTAAAGAAAAACAATCTGCACCCAAAAAAACATTGAGGAATCACGGTAGACAAACAAAGCAGACAAACATGGTACCAGTAATCGTGACATTTTTATTTTGTTTGCTCCATTCCTATGCCCACTGCCACCTGCTGTTTTTATCTTCTGTTGACTCTGATGTTATTTCTTTCCACTCCGATTTCTGGCCCTGTGGATTCTCACTTAAAGGTTTAATACCATGTCTTGTCTGCTAAATGTTTATATAGCGGTGGTGGGGAATCAGATTTCTTAGCATCATGACTGAAGTAGCAACAAACCTGCCAGAGAAAGGTTGTGATAAAATTAAGCACCACCACACAACAGCAGGATTTTGTGCGTGCCTCTCCTGATCTTATAACCTCTTCTGATGATTGATTTTACACTTGTCTTCCTTCATTAGTAAACTTGAGGCTGTAAAGTCACATGAAGTATGATATTTTTACCCGGTCATGATCCTAAACACAAAATGAAAACTTTGATTATTTTGGTTCAAATTGAGTGTCAGTCACGAGTCGGTGAAGACAAAAACAAAGCCAAAAAAAGAGAGACACAACCATTTAATTGGCAGATTCTCTTTTCACTTTTTTCCTCATTTTAGCAGATGGACTCCTTTCTCCTCCTCTGCTGTTCATGCTCTGTATCACCTCAAAAAGCACATTTTCTTTTGCTGTGATAAGGCTGCACCACATGTTTAGTGGACATGG
This sequence comes from Genypterus blacodes, assembly GCF_046128005.1. NCBI lineage: Eukaryota > Metazoa > Chordata > Actinopteri > Ophidiiformes > Ophidiidae > Genypterus > Genypterus blacodes. The sequence continues at coordinate 3,091,517 of NW_027466879.1, forward strand.
TTCTAAGGACCTGATGAGACTCAGGGTCTCAGGTTGGGTCTAGGCTCTGAGGGAACCAAGTGGACCTGTGATCACCTTTCTTTCTGACCCCTAGTGGCCAAACATTTACTGACACTATAAATACAGTAAGTCTGTGGGTGTCATTTTGAACAACTTTTATTAGAGCATTTTGGTGCTGATAAATGTAGTAGCTTCAGTTTTTATTTACACCAAAGCTTTATCATATGTTGTCTTTTCATCCTTTACCTGGATGATGATGTACCAAAAGACATTTAGGTTAGGTGCACATGTTGTGCCACACTGTCTTCCAGGCCAGTGATGTCCTAATATTATATATATATACAGACCATTTACCCATAAATATTAATGGTTGAAATATAAACTCTAAATATAAAAGCTATAAACTCCTCCCGGCCACTTAACGTAACTGTGCTCCTCTATTAAAGCTCTAAGTTTGTAGCCCTAAGTATAGCTGATAGTATTTCCATTGTAGCACTCTTATACAAATCTAATGAATAATTTCTGAGTCAATGTGCTCCATGAGGAAGATCAGAGGGCTGAATCATGTCACTGGATCTCTCTTGTGCATGTTTTCCTGCCAGTACAGTAAAGCAAGGCATTCCAAAACACCTCTGGGAGTCTGTATTGTTGAGGAAATGAGCAATGCCTTCGCTAAAGGAGTCGCGACACAGAGAAATTAATATGGAGAGAATGAAAGGGGACAAATATGTATCTGCCCTGTAACATGAGGAGTGATGAGGCAGACATTCAGTTGTTTTTCTCACAATGTAGCAGCTAACAATGTAAAGCCATTTCCACTGCTGGTGCAACAAAGAGGCCAACTGTGATAGCAGAGAGGTTTGACCGCATGAAAGGGCTGTTGTGTGCAGAATGGACTGCTCCCTCTATCAAGTCCCTCTACTTTCCACAACACAATCTGTCTCATTTTGTTTATCACAGTAGATACCCAGCATACATGTTTTATTCTACCTCACCTCAGTAACTTCATTGTATAAATCAGTGGACAAGAATAAATAATCTCATACTGGGAAAACAAATTAATATATACAATACATTGTTTTGTTTCCTTCATGTCATAACTAATCAAATACTTGCAGATGAAGGCAGATGAACGGCCCCACAAAGTCCTCAGTCCAACATTTCTCAAACCCTACTTTTTGAAACATGAGGCTTCTAAAATTTGATTAAACCAAAGCATGGTCCCCACATGAGCAGTTAAAGGGGGTTGATAATGATTATATCATAGCATAACTCAAAACATGTTCTCCTTCCTCACTTCATGACGTCTCTAACTGTCTGCAGACGGTTGGGACAAGAGCTTATCCCAGCTGTAATTTGGCAGAAGAAGCAGGGTCACTTGTTCACGCAGGAGCTGACAGATGACAGAAAGACACCGACAGAGACAGAGAAGCTCCAATACATTCACACCTACGGGCCATTTAGAGATACTAATTCACCTCATCTGCACGTGTGGAAGCCCAAGCAGATACAAAGAGAACAGACACAGAGAGACCCCTTTGGATTTGAACCCTGGACCGTCTTGTTGTGAGTTTTAGCCACCAGTCTACTTAAAGGCATTGAGAATGAAAGCAAGGATGGACTTTAAGCATTCGTATTCATCCTAATGTACTTGGGTGTAGCAGAGGAATGAGCCAAAACTCTTCTTGGCTGACATCAGAAGCAACAAATAGTGAAGTTTATGTGTGATAAAAGTCACAGCACCCAGACAACAGATGTAACAAGTTTCTGTGTCCCTAGAACAGCTCGATCTGGCCTGCTAACTTTTTTTTTTATATTCTCAGACGACACCAAATTTGTATAATGATAAAGGGTTTTTTATGAAATGTGACACTCATTTCCCTTCTAGCAGATACAAAGGGTGAAGATGTACTTTACTGAAAACTTATTCAAAAGAGGTCAAGGATGAACAGCAAAATACAGAAAAACATAGTTAACAGCTGCAGATGGCATCAGTCTTTTCAAACAACACAGATCGTGATGTCAATGTCAGAAATCTTACTTGCGGAAACTCCATGTGCAGGTCTGTCTGCAGTCTTTGCTTTTATCTGACATATTAGGCTAATGTCCAACAAAAGTGGGGAAATGATGGCCTGGCTTATAACTGGGCGATTGATAGTAACTTTATTCTTCAGATAGGCCAAATCAGCGCCCCCTACAGGCTGTTCACTGCATCCCTAATTACAAGTCATTGGTTTTTCTGGTCATAGGGCTAAAGCGCTATCTTTGTCCTGCAGGTGATGCTAGAGCAGAAGTGTCAAACTGAGTTCCATGGAGGTCTGAAGTTGCTTTGCCCTCCATGGTTTGTTGTTTGAGATGTGTGTGTCAGCAGAAAAGCCACGGCGTGATGAAAATTAAAAGGATTAAGTGTTTATTCATTTATTCATATTGATTTGATTATGAGATACAGTATCTAGTATCTAAAGAGTTTCGCATCAAAATGTAATCTCAGTATCCAGATACATCATTTGGAGAGTGACATCTGATGACAGCACTTACATTTACACCTTGCATCTTGTTATCTGTATTCTGTCTGATGTAATATGAGTTCAGTCTGCAGGTATTCAATCCTGTGTTTCTTCCTAAATCTGACGATGAGCCTCATCATCATCAATTTTCACCACGTCACCATTTCTTTTGTAATGTATGAATGTCTCCCAGCTGTACTGATTCCATGTATGGGTGGTTAGTTAGGATTGGGATCCGGTGATCAGATTGCATTGCTGATCAAAATGCTTTGTGCAAGTATTTACAATTTGCAATAACATGTTTGTCATTATTCAGATACTGTAACTAGATACAGATTGAATATTAATGCAAAGTGCAAATGAGGCCAGAGAGCTGACTGTGTTGATATTCAGCAACAACTGCACAAATATTAACATTAGATAGCAATCAAAATTATACTTGCTGTAAAATCAATTGTGGCTTCTAATGGTCAGATATTTTTCATCTCCCTCTGTCACGCACTGAACCTTTTCTCTCACCCTTATTTCTCTGTGCTTCTGTCCATCATTCAAAACCTAAGCTCATGCGTCATCCTCTCTTCCTTTGAAAGTAAGCTCACAGGCAATGCATGTCATGATGACATTTCATGCTCAGATCCTGAATACAGAATTAATTAGAATTCACATATTTTCACACTTCTCGTCTTTATATATCAGTGACATTTCATCAATGAAGATTTCTCTACAGCTTTTCTTTCAGGCTTCAGGTTGTATAATGATATAAGACCAATTTCATATTTCTAATCAATGTATTGAAGAAAAAAAACTTGAGCTACATTCAGCAGTGTGTGAGTACAGTAAATGCAGAATGAATAATTGCAAAGGTGGCAAAGGAAATCTGCTTTGAGATCAGTGAGAGTCACAGTTGAGCTCTTGCTCATAATGAGAGCAAGAAATCTTACACCTTTGGTGGTGAGGGTAAGATGGTCTATGAGAAGTGCAAAGAAGAAAAATCCAAAAGCCTTTTATTACTTTTTTGTTCTGATATGTGAAGGCCACAGCCTCTCACCTGCAAATGGAGCAGAGGCTGTCTAACTCGCCTCCAAATGATCAGTTTGTTGCTGCAAAATCCGCCTCCAGAGCTCATTTGTAAAAAACTGATTAAAATCAAAAAGTGAAATAAAATATAGAATTGACTGTTCATTCCCAGAAACATTGATCAACCTGATGTTGGGGTAATCAAATTAAAAAAAATTACTATACACTAAAAACTACAAAGCAAAAGTAAGAAAAAGTCTTATAACGTGGAATGCAGTGTAAAAATGTTTTTGAAACTGTACTGTTCATATTCAAACACATTTTACAGAGGCATTCTTTCTATAGAAAAACATACAGCACAGCTTGGATGGATGTGTTAGTAGGACGCTTGTGATGCCTTGTCCTCAGGCCTGTACTATGAAGGAACGCAAAGGACCTCAGCCTTGTGTGCGTGACAAAATCAAAACCCCATAATCAGGCTCAATTGGTATCACAACACTGAAAATCAACAGACTTTGTGCAAACTAACAAAAAAGGGGTGTGTCTGCTGGTATCTCAATATTATTGCCACGCCTACAGTGGCCCCCTGAAGATACCTCAAAGGGATCCTGCATGAACAGTGACGCTATTTTCCATAGGAGGTGATTGGTCAAGAGGCGGTGCTTTATATTTCCACCTGCCTGCACAAACATATGCTTCTGTGGACCAGGCTTACCATGGAGCATAAGTAACCATGGCAACAGAGTACGATCAGAAGTGAGGCAGCTTCGTGACATCAAGAAATCAGACTTGAGTCTGAACGTAGCTACCTAACCCCCTCATATTACATCATAGTAAAGGCCTCCTTCTTATTGGTTTCAAGACATTCACAGATCATTTCCTGTTTTATTTTGTATGTCCTTGTGTGTTTCCCGATTATCTACTGCGCCTTGATTAGTTTTACCTGTCCTCATTAGTTTCAGCCATCCCTCATTATCTTTCCGTCCCTGGTGTCCCTCTTTCTCAGTGCCAGTTCAGATTTTTTCATCGTACCAACTGTTCCAGCGTTATTCCAAGACTTTGCTTTCCTGGTTTTTGATCTCACTTTTTCTGACGTTGCCTTTATTGTACCCCTGCTTCAAGTAAAGAATTTCAGAACCATTTAGTTGCAACCATACAATGGAAATGTGTGGAGGAAATACAAAACAATGAGTTCAATAAGAGAAATCTCTGTAGAGCTGCAGACAGGCTGATGATTCTCTGTGGATTCATTACTGCAAATGAACCTTTTGGTGTGCTGCGCTCGCTGCAGGAGAGGGATTTGGGAACATTTTCTGCCTAACGGCCGGTCACTGCCCGGTCACAGTCGGGGGGCGCTGTTTCACTACCCGGTCATCTCAGGATCTGAAGCAGACTGGACAGGCAGGGAAGATGAGAGCATAGCAATGCCATGCACAGGATCCCAGTGTCAACATGGCTGAGTGAGTCATCATCATCAGAATCCTTAATAAACAACGCTAACATAAGATCACAATCTTGACATTTCTCATTAAATAACCATCAGCCATGTTACGCTTCAGACACATGAACGAGTGTGTGAATTAGTTATGACTGCCTGAGTCGTGTTGGAGCCAGTTTGTACTTTGTACTACTACAAATTATTATCTATTTTGGATTATTTTCACGTTATGTAGATAATGAAGAAATCAGGACTGTTGGTCATGCGTACAGGTTTCACTCATGGAAATCATGCTTATCACACTACACTTTTACCTATGACCCCACCCAGTTACACAGTTAGGTTCCTCTGCAAACAAGCTGGCCGGCACCAACACACCTGCAGATTGTTACCTATTGAGGCCATGATGGGGTAGCCATGATTTTCAACCACGATCACACAAGGTGCTAACACAGAGCACACAGAAACCTTGGTTGAATTATTTGGATGTATCATTTTTGGATGTATTCCGTGTTGTGGACCGTTTGGACAGTCAAAATCCACAACACATGCTTCTGTCTCCTGCTGGCCTTCTCTGCTTGGGTTTCAGACAAACCTGTGGACCACCTTAAGGCGGCCTTGGAGCCTGCAGGCGTACAGAGGGCCAGCAGGAACCCCTGGACAGTCAGACAGAAGCTCCAAAAAGCCAACCATACTTGTCCATACTTCCTGACCCAACATCAAGAGTGCTGGAGTGCAGCCCTGGAGTGCATGCCATGACAACCAGAAGCAGCTGGACATCTCATTACATCTGGTCTGCGGCAGTGTTAAGGACCTACTGGGCTCCCGAGGTCCTCATAAAACATTTGACCAACCCGACACTTTGGGGATGCAGGGTCTTGTTTAAAGACCCAGGATTTGATGTAGGAACCCTGGTCAGAGTGAAGCACAGAGGGCTTTACTCCTTCCAGGGCTTTCACAAGTGTCTTCTGGTTGGGAAACAAGTACGTTTCTGGCCGCTTAGACAAGTAACCCATGGCCACAAGGACAAACCAGCACATCCACAGCCACCAGGTTATGTTTGAGATGCTGACCAGGTGCCAACAGATGAATCCAGTGTAACAATGATCCAGTTTCTCAACAGAAACAGATGATTGGACATCTACAATGTTCTCTATGGTTTCATATCTTATCGAGGTAGAATATTTTATTTTCATTTGGCAACATAAAGGCTCTGCCATTCTATAGCGTAACGTTCAGATGAAATTCAGATTTTATAAACAGTAACAGCTGAAGGATGTCTTCTAACATATTTGGTTTCTTTGGCTCACTAACAGGAACAGGAATAGCTTGAGTGTTATGAATGAAAATACCACACTGTCTAAACTGTGGTGTGTCATAGCCAAACACTGTCACTAGATGCCTCTGGCAGTGAAATTACAGTCAACTACTAAATGGATACATAATTCACATTACATTTAATGTTTGAAAATAAAGACCCCAGGCCACTAACTAAACACAGGCACGGAAAGCTTGCCTGTCATTATGGTATTTGGTGGCATATGGAAGGAACGCTGCAGCCTGTGCTACATGTCTGGCTCATCAATCTGCTTGATGTAAGGTATATACATATCTGTCTTATATGGTTAGGCATTCTGAAGCCAACGCTTTCAGTGTAATTCACATTGATTTGATCCAAACCGGGTAAAGATCATTTGATAACACCCAATGAACGGAAGCAGAGATCCCACCCACACTCCTGATTTAGGGACAGCATCTTCGGATTGGAATGTGAACTATGTGCGGAAGAAATCTGTTCATTCCAAAGGTGAGTGGTCATCCTGATGAAATGTATTTATGTTTCAAGGATGATTATTGATGAGGTGTTCCAGAATGTATCAGACTTTAGCATTCCAAGAATTCTTGAGCTGTATTACTCAGGAAAAAGTATCTCTTTTCCAGTTGCAGAGCTATTCATGGTATTCCTCATTGAATGTCTCCCTCTCTGCTTGTGTTTTCTCCCTGTCCCTGCCTTCCTCCTCTCTCCAGTGTTATTCTCACCTCCAGCTCTCAAAACTGCAGCCTGGCTGACTCATCACTGGCCTTGCCATTAGGCTCCTGCCAACATTCACTGATTAAATCATAAAGGAGGAAGAAAAACGAGGGTTATTGAACATACTGGGCGCTTTGCATGTGCAAGTGAAAACCTACTGTAAACAGGGTGTGAAAGCCTGCAGAGGCAGCAGCCATCAACAATAAGATATTAAAAACATGTGATTCCTGATCCTGCTATGTCTGCTGATATACACTGACCTGCTTTGGTAAAGATGATAGATTACATGATATTGAAAGGTGTTTCATCAACCTTTATTGAGTCCAGTATATGAAGAGATATTATAAATATTAGAAACACTTGTGGACTCTCTGGCGGCGGAGTCCGAGGGGAGAATGCTGTCGAAGTTACGTGTCATCTTGGACAATATCACCCACCTGCTCCAAGACGTGCTGATCAAGCCCAGGACTTCATTCAATGCAAATCTCACTCCACCCAGATGCAACACAGAACACCACAGGAAGTCATTCCTGCCTGTGGCCATCAAACTTTTCAACTCCTTCTTTAGTGTGTCTGACACTTGGAGTCATTAGACTGGCCCCTGGGCTTATTTCCCCCCTGTCAGCAGCCATAACCGCATCATTTATTTTACAACACTACAATCATTTTGTGCAGTATTTCAACTGTGCAATACTTTGGTATACTCTGGCACTAATACTGCATTTATACTGTCCAATATGTCTTATTTTGTTATTTTCTAATTTGACGGTATATATTTGTAGTAATGCACACATTTTTATATCCTTGCATACTTCTCATCTTCTATTTCTTATCATTTCTTTATGCATAAATATTTCTATTCTAGAATCGCAGCAACCGTAAGCCCAAGTATTTCAGATTCAGATTCCACCAGGTAGCAGTTTTGAGAGATTTTAAAGTTGCCTGACTTGTTATGTCTTGTAGAAAATCTATATAGTCTGTATATAGTAATTTTGCAATGGTTTGTCCATGCAACAGACTATTTTCCAGCGAGCAAAAAAGAAACTTTGATGCCGCAGTTGAATCTTTTCAGTAAGGAACTCGCTGTGAAGGCAGGGGAACATGTTGTGAAAGACTGCATGCACCAGGTTGCCAATATTCTCTGCCCAGACAAAGCGGCTTTATTCATAAATGTCAGTCTGACTGCAAATATGATGGCAGGCCAGATGACTGAGCTGTCAAATGACATTTATGACCAGCTGCACATCAAAGTGAGAGATTTTTCCGTACTTATTTGTTGGCACTTGATTAGAACACTAACCAAGATGACACTGATCGTTGTTCTATTTGTAAACGATATGAATGACAAGCTTGAGGTGATTGAGGAGTTTTCATTTTTAATGTCATGCATTAGAAAATACAAACAAGGGTATATGGGAATGTGCATTTGGGTCTTCTGCCCTGGTGGAGGTATGCATTCTAATGAGTGCCCCTCCAGATTAATTTATTATAGCTCTTCATTCTTTATACCTGCTGGGTGGTGAGGGGGTTGAAGCCAGTCCCAGCAGGCATTGGGTAAGAGGCAGGATAAACCCTGGACAGGTTGCCAGTCCTTCACAAAACTGACACAAAGACAAACAAACTCATTCACACTAACCTGCACGTCTTTGGACTATGGGAGGAAACCAGAGTGCTAGACCCCATTGGCAAGAACACACAAACTCCACACAGAAAAGGACCAGCACCTTCTCGTTATGAGGCAACAGTCCTAACTACCAAGCCACCATGATGAATTCATCTCAGAACATTCCAGAGACCAATGTAACATCTGCAAATTCCTTGTTTTGCCTGCACAGATTAACACTAACAACAGGATCCAAAGGGTTCCAGCTTCACATCAATTAATCAACCAACTTTATTTCAACACTTCCTCATTTCGTCAGAAACAACATGATAGTCTGTTGTTATGGACGTCCTTGTGTCAGATTTTTAGGAGGATTTTTCTTTAAAAGGTGAGAAAAGAGGCTGCAAAAGAGATGAGAACCTGCGAAGATTTCAACTGCAAAGTGAGCAAATAAGTGAACAACTTTCCCCATATTGGTTGCATGGAGTAGCTGTTTCCTGATGTTCTGGGTGGTAATATCTCCAGACTTTGTTAGTGACAGAAAGTGTTTTTATAGGCTTACAGAGGTATCCAGCATTGTGACAGCAATGTGATCGATTCTTTGTTTATGTAAATCAAGAGTGCGACTGGAATGCTGGAGGCGCAGATGCCAGTAGTGCTTTAAGTCTGGGAATGCCTCTGGCTTATACACATCTTTGTATCTTAATTATGATCTGAAAAACATACATTCTAAGAGGCAGCAAAGGATCACAGGTCCCAGAATAGAATCTTCCTACCATGTCCTAACATACTTATGGAACATTGAGTCCCCCACATCTATCAGAAGCATTGTTTCATCTATATGTATGACCCACTAAACATGTTTTTCCTTAGCTGTGCAGCGGTTCAGTCACCTCATGGTCATATTACTATATATTCAATAGCAGTTCATAATATATTTTTGTCGCCCTTCTCAGGCTTCCTTTTGCATCTGACTCTCCACTCGCATTCATTACAAGGTGTGTGCAATAATGTAATCCTGTAGTCCAACGATGGAGACTGAGTGCTGTTCTCTGTAATAAGACAGGGGAGATGAGTCATCAACGGAAGTGAGGCTTTGAAATAAGGAATGTGGAGACTGTGGCCTCTGGCTGAGATGAAAACCTGCGATTCTAAGCAATAGACACACTCCTGCAGAACAAAGGTGACCCACAAAGACTGCTGTATTAGTGAGCCTCTACTCTGTTACCATAAATCGATGCAGTGAGTGGGGATGACAATTCAAAGGAATCAGTTTAATAATAGAGAATGATCCTACAGGTTGGGTATCATTTAAGACTCAAGAGAACGTTACAAGCTCAAATATTTTGAGTGCAATTTCTATTTCATTTAAATGTAGAGCCAAGTCAAAATCAAAGCCTATCAGGAACACACAGCGGGAGTTCTAATCCATATCTGCTAGGGAAAGAGGGGAGAGAGAGCGAGTTGTGTTTGAGCCAGAAGAAGTCACTTGCTCTTCTTCTGCTCTGGAAAAGAAACCAAGCCAAATAGTGTGTTGCTGTGTTGCTGTGTCACTTCTGTGCGCATCCGACATAACTATTCTGTCATTGGATGCGTGTTCGAAAGGTCAAAGTAGACTGTGATTGATCTGTCAAAGAGTTGTGTGATGCTCAAGCTGGTTAGGAGCCACCACTCAGCTCCGAATTCACAATAATGGAGTCATGTGAAAGCAGCCTGGGAGAAGTACTTGCTCCTCCTTCATCACCTCCAGGTGCAGGTACCCTGGAGCAAGGCATTTAACTTTCGCTCAGTGGCAAGCAGATAAGACTGCACTGGGCAGCTGTGTCTGGCTTCTCAGGAGGATTATGCGGCCAATGGTGTTTGATTGATGTTTCTCAGGTCATGGCAAGCTGAGAAGCTTACAGTGAAATGAATGGGGTGAGCTGAACCAGTCCAGAGGGTTTCTGTTGACTGTAGGGCGCTGGTAGATCAAAGATGGCTGGCTCTTGTCCACTGACCACCGCTCGATGTGGATCAGAGCACTGGTCAGGAGAGGGGGGATTCTCTTACTGCCCGGCATCTTGGGGGGTCTTTTTAAGCAACACTGGGGGTGTGTCAACAGTCTTCTTTTATAACACCAGAGGGAGTTCCACAACAGTGTGACCCAACCTTGAGCAAAGTCACATCTGATTAGAATGGTTGAATCCGTTATGTGTGGAGGATTTCTTGGACTTTTGCAAAATTGCACGTCAGAGAACAGAAAATCCCTTAGGAGCTGGTTCTGAAACTAAAATCCGAATTCAAATTTCACAGCCATTGTTTTATTGCCCAGTCAGACAAAAAAAAAGTCCTGAATCTGTAATTTTGCGCTGATTGATGTTGGATTTTTGCATTTGACTGGTTATCTGAAATATCCAGTGGGAAAAAAAACACAACTTGCTGATTAGTTTGGCAACATTTTATGAAATCGGCTCCATTTTTCATTTTCACATTTCTCTCTGTAAATCCAGTGAACAGAGTGAATACGGACCAAAAGCCCCTTCAAATTCAGAACCTTTCAAACTGTCTTCAGCAATATTCTTTCAAGTGTTTTGTCTCTGTTCACCATCTTCATGCTCTTTCCCTTTTTCGATTTTACATTTGTTTGAAGATGGTATAGCACCACAGGAATATGCAGCATTACTCAAGCAACAGCTGTGTAGATGTACAATGATTCTGTTAATACACAAAACACGACTAGTTATCAAACCAGACGAAATAAGGAGATAAAAGAATCAGATGTGCTATATCAGCTACATTTGTCTCTTTGCATTCCTGGAATTCATGTTATTTCCTCTAAAGTGATTTCTTGCACTTTAGAAGAACTAGAAATTACCATAGGGCATTTCCCTCTCTGCTTGAATAAGAATTACAGTGTGCAATCAGTGGTGTGGGTACATTGCAACTCAAAATTAAATTTCCAGGTGAATTTGCTAGATGACAATGATTTCAAATAAGCATACGACATCATCAAATCACACTCCACTGCTGATCTCTGAAGACTATTTGTGATTTTGTGTTGTGTCTTGCCACATTCATAAGTTTAAAAAGAGGGCATAGAGTCTTTCTGTGTTTACTGAATGAATGTGAGGTTGGGAGCAAGGAACAGCGCATGCATTATGGGTAAGTGTAGTAAATGTGACAAATGTGATAATTAGTTGACAACACACAGAAGCTAAATTTATCACTTCTTCTTTAGCACCTACAGACGCATTTGCATTGTGCAAATATATGAATGGAGAGGTTAGTCTTTGCACAGTTTGTGTGACACTGATGTTGAATGAGGAAAATGTGCTGCCTATGTGTGGTGAGCTTTGATCCATTCATACATAGAATAATCTGCCAACAAACATGAGACAAAGCTACCTGTCTTCTGATTGGGTGCAGGTTCTTTCTGGCAGAAGAAAAAATGGTCAGAGGGGTACTAGAGGGGACAAAGACTTTTTGATACTCTTTTTTAATTTGTCTAAAATATGATCACTATGCTGGATGATTAAGGGGATGTCCGGGTTCCCTGAAAAAAAGACTGTAACACGGACAGTCCACTAAGTGGCACTGCAGCACTGCGCAAATGGAAGAGATATGAAGGGGGGTTAATTACTCTCCTTACTCAGGGGAAGTCCCTCCCTCCAGGCATGAAAGCCATGACATGATTGAATGTCAGTGTAAGCACCTGTGATAAGTGTAAACATAGGGATAACCTCCTGTTCTTTGTTTTTCTAGCTGCTTTTCAAATCAGATGTACACAATGTGTCATCAACTGCTGGGAAAACTGAGAAACCAGTGAGGTCAGTCTCGAAACAGCTCTGTGTTCTGTCATAGAGCGATGTAGGCCAACAAATAAGGCCGTCTGGTTCTTTGAGTCAAGCAGGAAACATTCAGAGTATGTACAGAATTTCCTCAAGAGGACATCGTCAAAAGCCTGCTCAGGCCATTTATAGGAAAAGGGTAAAATGATAAACGACCGGGGGGGGCGGCTGTAGTTTTGAGAGAGAAAGTGAGCTGCCCTCCAACCTTCCGACATGATGCTTCACGATTAAGGTAATGTAATAAAGGCTAAGTATGAGATGGAAGGGCTGGTGAGTCATAGGTCAGCAGTGGGCGTAAGGTGAGAACATCGGAAAGCCTGAGGCGTTTAGGGAGATAATGAGGCCCCGTGCTGCTCCCAAGTGCCCAACATCAAGAGTTATTACTTCCGCCCCTAGTGAAGCTACATACACCTTGTTTCATTCACAACCTCACAGAACAATTGCACTACTAACACACATTGATACACACACACACACACACTCACAGACTAAACCTGCTCTTAGCACTTCCACTTTGATTAAACAGTTTACCTCTCAAATCTAGACTGTAAAGATCTCGTTCAGGTCTTTCCTATGACGTCAAAGATCTGCCCCCCCAGGCTGATGAGCCAATGAGCAGAACATTGAAAATACTTGTTTCAGATTGGCTGGTGTCCCTTCAAACAAAAAACAAGATGCTGGTTGGCCAATTCCTAGTTCTGGTCAAATGTTTAACTACTGTTCTAAATCTGCACTGTATATTCAATTGCAGGTAGTCGTAGTCATAGCAACAATACTTCTGCTTCATGCTATATTACAACTAACTCTCAAGGGTGAAACGGAATGAACCATCAGTTGAAGTGATACGACCTTTTGAGTATTAAACGCTCTGCTCCAGTATGCTTGGAAAGTGGGTCTAAAAAAATGTGTTGCTCCGAGGACAGAAGGATTTTGCTGTGGGATTATTCTGAAACATATTGCTATTTTGATTTAGATCTTATGTGCTATACAATATTGATCTGTGGCTTTAGTGAAATTTGAAAAGTTGCTGTCATTGTTGTATGCTGGTCCATGAGAGCACCGCTAAGGAAGTGAGACACAGACTTCAAACTGACTCACATATGTTTCTAGGGACCTAAAAGTTCAGACTTTAAGCTCTCGCTCTACCACAAAGTCAATAATTACTTCACCCATCATTTCACTTTACTGTTTAATTGTGGTATGCAAATAAAACACATCGGCTGAGGTTGAAGTCATTCATGCAGTTACCACACGATGATGAGGTCGTTGCATGTGTCTCATGTTTACATTTGGTGTTGTGGGTTGTGGTCAGTTAGTTGGAATTGTATTGAAAGTTCCAGCTTTCAATGGAATGCATGATCAGAAGCAAATAGTCACACACAACAGGCAGACAGTTGTTCCGGATCAATCCCATCGTGTTGTTGACTCGGTGAAATTTGAACGTGCATGTACATCTGACATCACAGTCTGGGAAGTGACCACACTTACTGAAACAACGTTGGCTTCCAGCCCTATTGAACTAATAATGATGCAAGTATTTATGTAGGACTCATTCAGAAATATGTTTCACAGCTAAAATATGTAAACAGCATTTGCTAACTGGCTTTGACTCCTGTTCTCACAGCAGGATGCCACAAGTTTCAATATTTACATTTTTCTATGGCAGACTTAACAAAAGCAGGATGTGTATGGAGCAGAGCTCTGGCTTTGTTCTTCAAAAGGTAAGAGGGCTTCATCCTGAAAATATCTCAAATGCTTTCACCTGGACTCACTCCATGGAATCTGAAACATTTACAGGCTCTTGTAACTGTCAACGTGCTAAATACCAACGGTGTGTGTCCTGCTACCACTGTTTATTTCTGTTATGGTGTTTTGTAGATGTGTTTGTACATTTCCAAAAATACAAGAGAATCCGGAGAGGGTTGTTACAATTTCAACATTCTTTAACCATCAAATCACTTAAATACAACCCAAGTGGAGGCTAAAGGCCAAACTATACTTCAAAATGAAGGCTGACACGAGCAGAAGCTGCCAGAGCCGTGCCTGCTGGCCGAGTACTTGGCTCTGTTTATTCTACATCTTGGTGTCTGCTGGGCAGACACGCTCCATACAGCCCCCGATATCAAGTGCTGGGTCATGGGGAGCTTGTTTATTTGATCACTAACAGGGCAATCACATACAGACACACAAACCCATTCTCACATTCAGGCAATTTAGAGTCTCCAATTCATCTAACCTGCATGTGTTTGGACTGTGGAATGAAACCGGAGCACAAGGAGGAAACAAAACGTGTCCTGTTGTTTAATGAATCCAAAGAGCATCCGAGTGTGGAAACAGCCAACATTTTCTTACTTCCACTTCTCCTCACACACATTTTCATCTTTTCCCAGTCTTGCATCTGTGTAGTCGAGGCTCTCAGGTATGGATGACCATGAAATATTGGGTGGTGCACAGACGTGAGAGTCAACAGAGTCCACATGAACGTTGGCTGACATAAGCAGCTGACAAAATTTATGTCCCATGGTCCCTTGTGGCTCGGCAGATGAAGAAAGTATAAATTGACCTGAAAGATACTCATCACTAAAGACGAGTTTTCATCCAATCTGCTCCCTTTTGAGAACACCTATCAGGGCTGAAACCAAAGGATAGGCTCACAAAACGTGACACAAGGATCACTTGAGAAATGTGAGTAAAGAGAAGTAACACGACCTCACATTGACCAGCAGATGAACAATTCCCTGACTTCATAACACTGAAAATGAGAGCTGGCCAATGAGGACCCCTCTTACTTGACCTTGTTTAATTTTCATTCCTGAAGGTAAGGATGTATTATGATCCATAAAGGCCAGAAAATAATGAAGAACCGGCGAGTACGAAAAGATGTAAAAGATTTTTCTCAGCTGAAAATTGCAAACATTGGGCTTGATGAGAAAATTCAAAACCTGCTTTGAGGCAGAAAGAGCAAAAACTACCCACGTTACAGTTTAACTAAATAAAAATAAAAATGTTCAATTTACATATTCTTAGAGAGGACATAAATCCCTACGTTTCTATGTATGTATGTATCAAATTTGTGAAAGTTATTAAGAGTTGAAAAGTTTTTGAAGTTGAAGCTTCCAGCAGCTGAGAGGCTCTCAGCCAATCAGCTTCAACTTGGAGACAAAACGAAGGGCCTGAAGAAAATTTGATGATTTACCGGAGCAGGAGAAGTCGCCTTAACAGCTGTCTAAAGGGGCCAAACGTTTGCAATGAGCTTTAAGGAGATGTTATCAATGGGACTCCTGCATCTTCTGTGAGACATTGTAACTCAATCTGTCATATCCAAGTTGCTACCCGATAAAACAAGGAGGTTTGTCCATTTTGTAATGTTATAATTTGTGTCCAGTATAATTCTCCTCCCTTCCATAAGAGGAGAGGAGGTTTGAGCTGCTGTCAGATGACGTGGTTAGGCACTTTGTCCTCATTGTTATGCTAAATTGTGTGAACTGAATAATATGTGGATTTTTTTCTTTTGGACTTAATCTGGCTGTAAATGTATGAGACAATCATTGTCAGTCGTGTCAGTTTAATTCAAATGAACCTTGTGTATGTTTTATGTAATATGTATACACACAATAAGCTCATTTGTCCATAATGATTTTGCAGCTTCCTGTCCTAATCGGGTATTATTTTCCTTTATTAATCAGTTCCTAATTATTGGTCCAGACTTATTCACGCAGTCACTGAAGATATTTGTTTTCAGCTGAGTGGTAATAAAAAGTCAGTCTGCTAATGTGCCCTCCTACCATTCACACGGAAGGCTTCTAGACTATGACTCATATCTAAGCCTCACTGCAGAGAGTTATATGTGATGTGAATACTTATCAAGCTAACAATCCAACACTTGTTTCTATACTTCAAAAACATAGTAGCTTATTCATCTTTTATGAGTAAATCTGTGGGAGTGGAGTACAAAAATGTGTGATAAAAAAAAAAAATCCATATCAGCAATTGTGAATGACGCATCTTAACACCATGGCAACAGAAGTGATGCAGATATGATGTTGTGATGCTGTTTGACAATGAATAGGGAACAAAATGTATTACCACTGAAATCTGGTTTTAAATGCTGAAATCAATTTAGATTGTGAGTTGCAAGAGTTTTAATATTGCATATTTACATAATTTGATGCATTTTAGGCTTGGAGAGAAAAGCTGCAGTGTGACGCAGTCGTGTGATGCTTTGTTTGCTATGAAATATTTCTCTTCTTTCTTATATCAACCTTAAAACTTGTGCGGATATTGAGGGCGTTTTGAGAGGGGAGGGGCAAGGTTGAAATAACCGGTGTTTGACGTCATGACTTTATTTTTAGCAGGTAATATATGGGTGTGGAAGTGCCTTTTCATGTTAGAATCAAAATACAAACACACAACATACACACACTGATGCACCCGTGTGGGCAGGCAGACAGAAAGGTGTGTGCAGAGCTGCAAGTGCAAGCTTTTCACCTAATAGAATAGAAAAAAACACACACACTTACGTTGCTGATGAGCTTAATTTGATTGCACATGGACTGGTATGGTATGTGGTGATTTTTAGGAGCGACTGTATTCATGTGTGTTTAGGTGACCCACAAGAAGAATAAAGATCTGGAACGGTTTACATTTGGTGAGATTATCTTGCTGCCTCTGCTGTATCACTCACATCAAGATCAATCATCTTAATCTATTATCCACAGTAAATCAGTCAATGAAATGAAGTCAAGTGTGGGTTTGGTTTGGTGAAATAAAAGAAATAAAAGTGAAAAAGGAAAAAAAACAATTACTGGAAAGTCTTTATCAGTCCCACTACCTCAGCCCCATGAATAACATGTGGCAGAGAGGGGGAGTAACTAGTCGCACTGACAGTGACCAATGTCACGTATTGATCAGTGATCTGAAGGCAAGATATATCAGATGGTTGAGAAAAAATCCTCAAAGGCAAGGTCAGATGTGTGGGGAAGATTTAGAGCAATTAGAAACTGAGAGAACAGCATCAGCCACTGTAGAGTCTCTGTTCACACTGCTTTTAAGTCAAACTGAACATGGTGTATGCATGTATGAATGTATGTAAATAGAGTTTGTCAGTCAGTCTTACAGGTCAGGTGGGGTCTCAAATTGATTTCCAGATAATTGCATTTAATGGGTTTGGGGCAGTATTGAATCAATCATGTCTGAAGTTCTCAGGAGGGAGGAGTCGGGTGCAGCAGGTAGGAAGAGGAAGTGAGGAATCAAGGTCTCTCTGCGAATCCACCCATTCCACAATTCCTCAGACTGACGATTTTCTAACAAGATTGCCGCAATATTTCGAGGAGATTTGACAACATTATATTTGTATTTTACTAGTTACGAATAAAATGAATAATAAAATAGATTTTTATTTACTTTTTATTCATAACTATTTTTAGATTTGAACAGAAACAAATTCTATTATGGTCATAATTATTTCATATGCATCTATTAAAATAACAGCTTGATTCACCCTTGTTGGAAATAAAAATAAATTCCAAAATCTAATAACATTTTGTGTTTTACTAATTGTAGTTAGTGGACATGTAAAGAGAGAAAGGACAGATAATTAACATAAAATTGGTTTACTGTTTAAAGGGTTAATCCTTCATTTTACATTACGTAGATCCGAGCTAAAAACATACTGGTTATTATTATTCTCATGTTGATTAATAACATATCATTACATACAGGAGATGACGTCGAGCTGAATGACTGTATGGACAGACCGCATGTGTGTGTGCAGGTGCGTCTACGTCAGATTACCCCTGAAAATACCAGACAGCATTTCAGACAGTAGGGGGAGAAAACACTTCATCCCACTCTTAGAATCAGAGCTCTTCATCTTCTCTCTCTCTCTCTCTCTCTCTCTCTCTCTCTCTCTCTCTCTGCCTCCTGAGTTTCCCTCCCCCTCCGTTGGCAACACTGTGAGTCAGAGAATGGCACAGTGACATGAGTGGCACGGCCAGACGCACACAAAGAGTCAAACATACAGCCTGGACTCTATTTCACTGTCCATGTCGTCAAGATCTTCAAATGCAGATAGATAGACAAGCTGTCCCGTCACGATTCATACAAAGGTTGACTTCAAGTGTGTGTGTGTGCGTGCGTGCGTGTGTGCGCGTGTGCGCGCGTGCGTGCGTGCGTGCGTGCGTGTGTGTGTTTACTGGTCACATCACCACTTTGTCTGTTCTTGGCCCCCAGCAGCAGAGTGTAATATGACCCTAAACCAGCAGGGGAGCAGTTTCCTTTTATCAGTACATCTACCAGGTACTCACCCTAAGCCTAAACAAGAGATGAACATTTAGAAGCTTTAGATAGATGTTGTTCCGACTGATATTCTGTAGCGACACTGAGTGAGTTCTTGTTAGTACATCAGAGTTCTGTGGCAGCTGTGTCTTCATCCTGAGAGTATGAAGTTGAACAAAGGCTTTTCACTGCTGCTGGATTTTAATGAGCAGAGAAGCCTTCACTCCAAATCCTATTTACAGTGAGAGATGCAGTTATTGTTAAGTTATTATTGAGACTCAAAGTTGATGTTGACGTTAGGCCGGGACGGACACAAACACCGATTCTTCAGGTTCGGTTCAGCGTCAGGAAGAAAACAGACTTAGACAAGACTCTGAAGACTCTAAGGTCGCTTTCAAGTGTTCAAGTTGAACTTTAGCTATACATACTGTATAAACACAATCAATGGATCTCAGAGACAGCATACATGAAGCCCTGGTACTGAGAGGAGAAGCTTTACAGACTCTCCTTGACTTATCACCAGAGGGCAGATACAATGGAGCCCTGGTTGCAACATTAGAGTGATGCTTAGCAGTACGATCCCTGGAGAGAACCATGTGGGCAGAGCCGGCCACCTGCAGTATGTTTAGGTGGCCTTGCTTGCTTCTAACGTGCTCAACACAGGTTTCCCAGTTTCCCTAACGTAGCCCAAGAAGAACTGGCTCATCCCGTCCTTTTTTAGGCGGTTATCCCAGAGCAGCAGCGACACCACCAACAGCTACGAGCTCCATCCACACTTAGATGGCAGAGTGAGCTGAGGAAATCCTGAGCGCAGCCATGTCGGCAAGACCCCCCGCCAGCCCAAAGTCTGTGCCTGTGCTGAGGAGAGCGGACGGGAGGTGTTTATCACACAGACCCAATCAGATGCCTGGTGATTGTCAGTGTTGGCACAGGAAGTAAGTAAGTGTGTGGTCTACCTGGATAACCTCCTGGTGCATGCCGCTGCCTTTGGCAATGCCCAGCAGAACCTGGAGGAGGCCCTCACTGCCATCCATCAAGCGGGAGTTACGCTTTAAACCCTGCCAAGTGCACCCTGTTGTGTCAACAGACCAAGTTCCTGGGTGGTAAACCTCCAGACAGTGGAGGGTGGCAGCAGTTAGAGACGGTGCTATTCAAATTCCTTAAGATTCTGCTTTTGATATTGAATAAATAACTCCAGTCGTGTTAATTATATGTTCTTAACACCCAGGGAGAGCATCCAGAAGAGACCAGGGAGGGTCAGGAGGCTGCAACTGGCAAAGACAGCGCTCAGGTCGGGTTAGGTCAGGGGCAGGACAGCACGCAGGCCAAACACAGTCAGGAAGGGAAAACAGAGGACATGCTTGGCAATATAATGAAGTCAACATGAATGCTGGTTTGTTAGAAAAGGTTTTGAACTCATGACTGAAACCTTTCAGTCAGACGGGCTGCTTTGACTCTCGTAGTGCTAAGCAGCTAAACAGATCAACATACAGCTTCCAGGAGGCCAGGTGGTGTATTCAGATCCTGTATGTTGCTGGGAAAGCTGGTTAAACTATCGACCGGTACAATATTTGGCATTTGACATCTTCACTTGCCAGCCAATTACAAATGTGGAACAAATCAGCTTCTGTGAACTTCTACTTCTAGTTCTCTGTTCTCGAAAATAGGATGGATGAAGTAAAAGGGGAGAGAGAAATTTCAAATCCCTACTTTCTGTTTTTATTTGCATTTTACACTCTGACTCAACTTTTTGGGAGGTTTGTACATACACACTCACACACTCAAACTCCTTTGTAAAGTACTGCTGCCCTTTATTGAGTCACTCATGCATATGCATCTGTGTCCTTGTTTATTACAGTAAGTCAAGTTTTCCCATTTTAATATCCGCATCAGATCATTGTAATAAGCACATACTTAAGGGGCAGGAGTTTACTAAAATATCTACTCTGGAGTAATGTGTTTGTAAAAGGACAGTGTCAACACCGAGACAGTGTAACCTGCTATCTTGTGCTGCTTGTGCACGACTTCATGTTTTTCATGTACAAAACGCCCCTGCAAATGTAATTTTCTCCAAATATGGCTATAACTTAAAGGTACTTTTCCTCTCAACAGCTGTAAAGGATGAGGCTGCAGTCAACTGGCTTTCATGGCAGCGGACCACAAATGCAGAAAAACTGAAAACATAAATCTAACTAAAATGTGCATATTGGCGGATAGTAGGTATAGCAGTAAATGAGGGGGGGAAAAAAGAGGTAGTTGCCATGGCAAAACATGATATATAGGATAAATTTGCTGTCTGGAATGTATTTGTAATCAGAATGCTCGGGCAGTCTAGCAGAAAAGAAAGGTGAGTCACCATTTCTATGCCTGTCATTGCCATATATTGGGGAATGCTTCCTAAATAACATGGAGCCTATAAATAGAAAAGAGGCATCATCACATTCACACACACACACAAACATATGCACACCAGGCAGATGTGTCGTGCATTTTAATTGTCTCACTGTTTGAAGTAACTCAAAGTGAATATGTGATTTGTCAATTGATTCTTTTTTCTCCCAGGCTATGAATAAAATGTTTTAATTATTGATGCGCTGACGTCAGACGTCCGCTTGAATGTTGTATGTGGTGCAGACCTCTTTCTCCGGGCGAGTTACTCCCCAACCCCCACCCCTCTCTCCCACTCTCAACCTGCCCTGCACACCCACCCAGCCTCCCACCCACCCGCCCACACCGCCCCCCCCCCCCCCCCACCGCCCCCCCCCCCCCCCCACCCCTTCCCCCCAGCAGACGTCCTTTTGCTCCCCCCTGTTTGCTGCACCCACCTGGTATGAATGTAACTTTAACAGCTGACGTTGCAGGCAGCTTGCAGACAGGCATCAACCAATTGGAAGCAGGTTAATACAAAGATTAAGTCTATTTCTCTCTATCTGCTGCCCTCCCTGCCATCTACTGCAACCTACTGCAACCACAGGCGCGTCTCTGTGCCATTGGAGCAGTTTTTCTGAGCAACTGGTATGTTTTATAAATTGCCTTTTGAAAGAGCTGGACATGTGGAGGTTATTAAAACATCAACCACTGATCGCAGTCCTTACAGAAGAAGTTACACATTCATTGAGACATATGACTGATGATGATGCTACATGAAGAAAAGGATTGTGAAGCTTACGTTTTTTAGAATTAAAGGTTATTTAACATTTGTATCTGGGTTTTTTTATTAATTATTGCCTAACAGTGTTGGCTGGACAGTGACTTTGAGTGAATGTATATGGGCTGATTTTGTGTGGAAGCAGTTCCTGAAAAACAAGTGTAGTTGTGCTAATGACGGGTGAATCATCACAGCACAGATTCTGCCAGCCCTGATCCATCACTAACCATAAACTGCCTTAATGAGCCTCTTATCAGGATAGTCCTACGCTGCTGAGATACAGGCACATTTGGTCTCTTAACCCGTAAACAGCTCTGGAAGATACTCAAGGATGCTGCTTTGTTGTTGTGCAGTAAAGGTGTGACTAATACCACCAAACTACATCACTCTCTATCTCATTTCAGTATCATGGTATCTTAAATGTACCTCTGCCTAATACTTAATGAAGCAATAAGTTACCATCCTTTTTTTCACTCCCTTAGACAGGCTTTGCTAGGACTGGCGTATGCCATGGATGTGAAGAGATCCTCTTGAGGAGGCGGAGGGAAGGAGGGAGGCAGAGGCACATTGAAGCAGATGCAGAGAAATGTGAGAGGGTGTCAGTGAGACTGGTGATGACGCGCTCATGGCTGCGGAGAGCTGGTGAGGCCGCGGCCCTGGCTCTGACTCACCTCATCCCCACGGGGCCTCCTGGTTGACGTCACTCAGCGTGCGCTGTGGCATTTCTCTGCTTCAACTTCTTTGTGAGCAGCAGCCCCACACTTGTGCCTTTCTCACATCTGAGAGACTGTGAAAATGTGCATGTGCATCCATCCTTTTCAATACTATCTATCTATCTATCTATCTATCTATCTATCTATCTATCTATCTATCTATCTATCTATCTTTCTTTCTTTCTTTCTCTCTTTCTTTCTCTCTTTCTTTCTTTCTGTCTTTCTTTCTTTCTATCTATACAAACACATTTGCATATACATGACTATAATCATGTATGTGGGCAAGCACGCGCACACACACACACACACACACACACACACACACGCACAGTAAGTCATCATAATGAATCCCTCTGAGCCCATAACTAAAGCTCTTTTCATGTGTACTGACTTGATAAAATAATTTAAACAGCAGCTTATGAGGAGTTTTGAAAAATATGATACATGAACATGAATACAGAAGTAATATATGCTGTACATGCAGTGCATACAGCCGCTACTTCACCAGCACAACTAGTCCTTATGTGTGTGTGCCTGCAAGTTCAGACTAATAGATGCATTTCTATCCATAATGGAGTGAATAACAGAGTACTTGTTGCTCAGAGTATTCAGCTGAAGCAGAACATGTTTGATAAATGTAAACATAAATGTGCAAACACGACTACACCAAAATACCATTTCAATGTCACACATCGTTAAGCAGTTACTGATGGTTCTCTGCTTTAAAAGAGCAGAAATCTATTTGACGGGCAGGTGTGGTCTGTGCAAAAACAACATTTCCCTTCAAGGTTAGTTAGTTATCAATTGTGAAACTCATGTTCCTGGCAGACGTTGTGGGTTCGACTTCCGATTCAGAAGAATTAGCTGGGATGACAACGAGCATACATGAAGCCCTGTTCCCTCACCAATCACTATCATATAATATATATATTAAACTATATACATTAACATTGTATTGCTTCAGTGTGGTACAAAACAATGTTTACATAGGTTCAGATTCTGGTGGACTAAAAAAGGCTTTATTCCTTTTGCAGATTTACAGCCTATGAATATGGACGCTCTGAGTCATATACATTGTCTATGAAGGTCAAAAAACCTAAAGAATGATGTCAAGGTTTACTGTTATCTATAGCATATCAACCTACATCCGGCATTTCTGGAAAAATCAAGGCCACGGTGGTGAAAGATGTCGATGAGAGAATGTAATCATCGTGCACAATGAGACTTTAATGAAAGACAGGGTATTGACATCAACAACATCTGCCCACATAAAGTATGTGTCTAGTTGGCCCTCTTGTCTCAGCTGTCTATAATCTAACATGGCTGCAGCTGAATACTTTAAACACCATTATTTTATACCTATCCAGAGCCACACTGCATTGCAACTGCTAATGATCTATCAGGGGATGGATAAGTCTGGATGTTCACTGAGATCGCTGTGTTACTCAGAAGAAATAAGAGATGCAAGCATCACAAAATAACCTTTCATTCTATTTCCTGTGAATGTTAGATGGTGAGATGGATCTCATGGATGACATTGATCTTTATTGACAATAATGATTGGCATGTATTATTGACAGTCAGAGCCCAATGTGCTGTTCTCATCCATCGCTGCTGCCTGGGAGCAAATGAAGCAGAATAACAGTGACCGTGAGGAGGACGTGGAGTTTCCCACTTGTGTTTGCTGCTGAGCAGAAGGTGGGGAGACCTGGATGACACCGTGCTGCCCTCATCATACAGTGTAAAGACACAAGCTCCAGTCCCTGTCACCTTCAGGTCTATCCTAGTGCCAAGCACCCATCCAGGGAGAGACCAAAGTACACCGCCAGACCACACCTAAACACACACACACACACACACACACTTGTCTATGCAGCACACGACATGGAAAGAAACAAGGCCACAGCCTCAGGACAGACCTACTCACAAATGTTACAAACATTACTGTTTAGTGCCTTCATGCATGATGTCGTGTGCTTACTGGGGGCAGCATAAATCACGCAGCAAGTCTCTCTCTCTCTCTTACACACACACACATACACACACACACCTGTTTCTTCCCACTGGAGGATTGGGATCCCACGGGTCCCAAGGGGAATCAACGCAAATGTTGCAGGTGCAGAATATATTTTCTCTAATGCAGCTGAAGTGGGCGGTCAGCATCATCACCATCATCATCATCATCACTGGATCAGTGCAAGATGAAATTCCATATATGAAACTAAGAGAGAATATCATTATTAAGCTTATGTAAATGCAATATGTGGCAGAAAAACCATGTGCACCCCAAATCTAATCAACACACTGTTTTACATACGGTATATAGATGATTTCATTCTGTAAAGCGTAACATAGCAGCTCCAAAGCCTGATGTTCCAGCATCTGGTTTGTGGTTGTTGCTATTGGAAACAACACACTGTCAGAGGAACAGGCACACAATCTATATATTTTTTCTAGTTTCATCTCCGTCTATCTATCTATCTATCTATCTATCTATCTATCTATCTATCTATCTATCTATCTATAAGCTGATGGTTTTTGATCAAATAGTATTAAAGGCATTTGATGAGGCTCAGTTGTAGGTCTTAGATAAATATGGGTGTCTGCAGGTGGGATTGAACCTAAATCTTTGCAGGAAAGTGAATATCTGCCCTGTAGTCCTTTGAGGAGGCCAGACAGTGATAGGCACATACCATAAATCCAAGACATTTTAGTAAAAATGCAATTTGCATGTATAAAAACACGTAAAAAAACGATTCTTAACTTCCCTGGTAGCCAGTGGAGTGAAGACAGCACAGAACGTTCACCTGCAGTATGTTTAGTGACGGTTAAAAGAAAAGCAGCAGCAGTTAGAACAGACATGATTAGAGCCAAAGAATCTTGGCTGATGCAAGTAAACAAGACTTTGCAGTGGTCCAAGTGCAAGGGAGAAATATATACCTATGTTTACAAGATGGTCTAATAATGGGAGTGTCGCTCAGAACAAAATGAACTCATCTTTAGCCTGAATGAGGCACAAAGTACAAAATATGACCCAGCTTTATGGTCCTGGACGTGAAAGGCCACTATATCAAAGTGATAATGAATTGATGTTTCTTGTATTTCCAGGGCGGCCAATAACTGTCAGTAGATTGAAAAGAATTGAAGAAAATTGGAAAATACAATCTGTGATCCAAAAAATGAAACTACACGAGAGTTACAGACGTTTGAACAGCAGCGTTTTCCCTTTGCATTACTAAAATCACTTCATGTTGTCTGGATTCTGACATTAAACAACATCATTGATAAACAGTCTAATAACTACTTCCTGTGTTTACACTCTCTGCAAGTTTACAAGCCACCAAGGGCTCACGCTGATAACGCCATGGGGAAAGTATCCATTAAAGGCATGGCAGGGTGTCTGGTGTTACAGAGTCATTTACACACACTCATTTGAACCCCCAGGATCTGTGCGGTTTGTGACCTCAGTTTCACCGTCATTCTTGACAGTTGTGGTTCTGCAAGAGTAGAATGGACGACTGCTGAGAATATTGCAGGGTTGTACCCAGACAGGCAATTTTTTCCTACGGTGGGATAATGGCGGTAAGTGGGGAGCAGTTAGATTCAGTCCTATACACAGACTTGGAGGGTGGTGCTTTTATTGTACCAATGTATCGCCTCATTGGTGTTGATCACCGGTAGCTCCTGGTTTCTGGGTTTTGCCATTTTCCCTTCTACATCTAATTTTAAAGGTGGATTCTTTCTCCCAGTGCAATTTACTCTCAAGCACGTACTTGTTTTGTTATTTTACCAGCATGACGAAAAACACTGCTTATTTTCCTGGTTGTATATTGACATAAGCACAATGAAATGCATCATATTTTAGTGTAAGGACTCGAGGAGAATGTCGGCCTGTACAAAGTAAGCCAGACATCCTCACCTCTGCTGGCAGTGCAGCAGCTCCACAGAGAGCAACTGGGTGACACAAATTCTAGTTTCTTCCTGCATATTTCTTCATATTTGTTAATTTTGCTTTTATAACTAAAAATGCTTAAGTTAAAGCTTCAGTGTTAAACTAAAAAAACAACAACTTTTTTGTAGAATTTGATGAAAATCTCTGTTACATTCTCATAGGAATCCATAAATTGCGTACTCTGTGAAGAATATCATGCCTCTTTAACACCTCCAACTTAGGGAGAAACCTTGAGCCTCACAGTGAGTGGTTCTACGTATATGGTTGTATAAATATAACTCGTGTTAGAACTTGCATTCACACATTACATTATGGAATTATGTGTGAATTGTAATAGGATCTCAATAGGTGGGCTGGAGCACTATTTAAATCTGGCAAACAGGAGTTTCCTTATTGCCTCGTTGATGAGCATAATCAATGTACTTTTGAAGTTTTTGCATGGAAAGTTGCTCTCTGCATTCAAGGTGCAGGTACTTATTATTATAATATAACTTAAACAAAAGCAGGCAGAGCTGAAAACACAAGGCAGGGAGATGTGTTCCACTTTATCTGCCTTGCAGGTTGTGAAATCAAATCACAATGCAATCTGATCCCCTGTGAGCATTTACACCAACATTTGTTTGAAGAATTCACGAATAATAATATCATATAAATAATCATATTTTAACAGAGCAGTGACAAAAGCAACAACAAACTATGTGCAAGACAATGTTGAAAGAAAGCAAATCTTTTTTCTCACGAGTTAGATTTTACAGTACCGAACACAAAAATGACGTCTGCGAATAGTATGTATTAAATGACTTGTTTCTTGCAACTATAGCAACTTAAAATCTGACCTTAAAAGTGTTCTGAAAAAAGTAGATTTTAATTTAGCTCATTTTCAGAGTCAGAGTGGCTCAATGGTCTTTAAACAAGATCTTGAGATATTGAGAATTCCTGTGTCAGAGTGGTTTATGGGTGATGTTTTGTTTTAAAGAGGCTAAATCCATCCAAATTTTTAAATTGAAAGTCAGCAAAATACAGAGGTAGCCCCTGGCTGTGCATGTGGGCTGTTATCCAACATGGCTGTCTTCTCTCACAGTTGGATCTTCTTCCCATGAGACCTGCAGGCCCTGCGTCATTCACAAAAATTATTCAAATAGCTTCGACCTCAGTCTTCTTCACTGAGGATGCTTTTTATAGCAGGTGGAGCGGCTGAGCTGGGCGGGGAGCGAGAGGAGGAGGAGGGAAGGAGAAGAGGAGGAGACAGGGATGATAGAAAGAGCTCTCTTGTGCTGCCTCAGTCTGTTCTCCAACACTGTGGAAGTAATGGCGGCTCATATATTCTTCAGCGTGTCAGAGCTGCCACAGGCTGACGCACATCTCTCCACACACACAAACACACACACACACACACGTGTCTGTCTCACTTAGTGAAAGAATAAAAATATGCAGTGAGTATTTGAGGGTGAGGAGTGCGTGATGATGCAGAAGTCGTCGATATTCATCCACTGTAGGCTGAAAATAACTAAGGATAGATCTTTTCTTTATATTCCTTATATGCTGAAGCCTACAGCACATTTCCTTTCTGCCTTAGTGTGCCTGCCTTTGTCTGCTTGAGAGTTGTTTTACAGAGAAAAGATCAAAAATCAAGAAAGATCCAGGAATTTGGTAAACACAATAGTGCTTTGTTCACGTTAGGATGGGGCGGTTTGCTTTAACATTGTCACTTTATTCCCACAAATGACTTGAAACTAAAAACTGTATGTGTTACTTATGTACTATATGTGGGCAGGTATACATTTTATTTTATTATGTTATAACGTATTTAATCAAACCTCATATAGGGTTTTTGGTTTTGCGAATACGTAAATAAACATGGGACCAAGTGATTTAGTGTGAATGTGACAGGTGACAGGAAACTAAAGGGAGACAGCTGGTGGACAGGTGAGGAAATGCAGGCTTATGACAATATCAATATTTGATATACAGTATGTTTATAGATCATGTATTATTAGGTAGATATTCAATGATGTTAAGCGAACCCTCATTAACTATTGCTTCTGTTTTGAAGTGGAATTCTCTCTTCCAAAACAGAGATCTAACTAGAATAGGTTTTTTGTAACCTATGAATTATTTAGGATATGATTATGTCGATATGAATTTTGTATGAAATCTAGGTTATATTTCAACAAATTCACTAAAACAAACACAGATGAACTCTATAACTTTGGGTAATAAAAGTATAACACTTGAGTTTTTTGTTCATTAATTTAGATTTTTTTAATTCCAACCCAACATCATGGTAGAAAAACACAATCACTCTTTCTTACTTCTTACTTTTTTCCCTCTTGTTTGGTGAAGGTATGCGTTGCCCTGGTTGTTGATGAGGGAATCAAATTAAATTTTCCAATTAAAATGCAAATGATCTCAAACAGCACACACTACAACACTTTGAGGTGAGTGGATGTGGGAGCACCAAACCAAAAGACATCCAAATATATTAGGAAATAAAGGGAAACACAGGCGGGTCACACTCCAGTCTGACACCGGATATGCAGTCTAAAAGTCAGTAATGTTTCTATTACCAGGAATACAATGTCCTGCTTACAGACAACAACATTCCGAGAAGTATGATAACGTTCAGCTGCTAAAACTAATTGGCTGCTAAATATTGGCAGGGGCAGAAAATCATTCTGTGAAAAGTAAAATTGAGGGAGCAGAGTCATCAATGCTCACAGATTCAACAGATCAGGACAGTGAGGATCAAGTTTCACTTAGAATTATGTTAAATATGAAAACTGAACATCTCTCCTGCTCCTTTATTCATAACAAACACACACATCTGATTGTTTTTGGTATCATTTTCTTACCCGTATTCATCTGCTTGTACATAGTTTAGGTCATTAAAGTTCTTGTGACAGCAGAATGGCTGAACTATTACAACATTCTGTAACAGGCAGCGATGTTTGATGTCAAAGGGAGGGACTTTCAAACTCAAGTTTACGACATCATTTCATATTAGATTAAAACAGCATACAATTTTAGACACAGTTAAATGTTACTTGCGCCATTTAGTTTCCAAGGTAACAAGACGAGTATATTTAGAGTGTACTAAATTGAGGCAGAGGAAAAAGGGAGAAAAAAAAAGTGTTGATAATCTTGATGGAGCAATTACAATTAGTCAAAGTCAAATAGTAAAGATCAAAACACCTCAAGTTGAAGGTGAGAGAACGCTCGAGAACATAACAATCGCCCGGCTCATTCACCACCACTTCTGACACTTGCGTCATCCAGCATTTAGTGGCATTACTGATTCATGCGGTACAGTAGAGGTTACACTCAAGCTGCTCATCAGGGGAGGTTCAGAGGAAAGACAGACGTCAATTAGAAAAGCAAGGAGTGTTTTTTGAAGGTATTATAAAAAATATCATAAGAATCCCTTTAGATGTATTGCTGTGGTGTCAGTGCATGGGTGTGTCAGTGTGTGCGATGTTAAAGCTCAGACAGATGTGTCATGGATTGCACGCCTTTAGCTCCATTCAACTACAATTCACACTTACGAGGGTTTGGTAAGGTTCTTTGGTCAGGTCAACAATCATAAACCAAATCAACCGATAGAGGATCTTCACACAAACGGAAGCAATATGTGGTTTTAAGCATTCTGTTGCCATAGCTTGGTTTGGTTTATGACCCGAATGATCCCAAACCTCAGCCAGATCCCAAACATACTGTAGGCTGTGTTCCTTAAGCCATGGCAAGGTTATCATTACTAATTATGAATGGCCAGCAAGATTTGGATTTGAAAGTGCTTCCCTCTAAAACAAACAAGAAATTCCTCTTCTGGAACATAATACGTATCATGTGTATAAGCCATGAATCATATGCCACGAATTGACGTCTAAGTTTTACCTCTGGCACTATTATCATAAGTTAGAAACAGTACAAATCTGATCCAAGTACCAACAATGTTGTATTTGTTGACATTTACAATTAATAGTTCAAAGTGAACCTGCAGGTCTTCATTAACAGGGAGACACAGTGCAGACACTTTCTCTTGAGTGACATCTTCACCCTTTAACTTGACCGTCATATCGGGTGTAAATGTTAGTATTGCTAAAGACGAGCTCAAACTGTCTGATGAAAGAAGAGCAAATGTCTTCTGTCTCATACTTAACACCTGAGAGCTGCTCGGAGCTTTGCCGAGCGTCCTCGTGGGTTGTCTTTCACGTCATCTTTTTGTGGTGTGATCACTTTTCTCCTCAGAGGAAACCAGTGAAGACTCTCTGTTCTTCCCCCTTCCATATCTTCCTTCCCTTTGCTCCGTTTCTTTGTGCTGAAGTGAAACTGCCGTAGATAAGACATATCATCTCCGTGGAGGAAGCGTTTCACCAGTCTGTCTTCTAGCGAATGAAAAGTGAGCACGCAGAGACGTCCTCCAGGTCGCAATAACGTCTGGGCAGCTCTCAGACCTGCATGGAGCTCGTTCAGCTCGTCATTCACAAAGATTCGCAGGGCTTGGAAAGTCTTAGTGGCCACGTGTGCCGGTCGCTGGAGTCGGTCTTTGCGGGCGTAGAGGGCGGCGGGAGGAAATGATCCTAGAAGCAAAGACAGACTTTAAGTGAATGGAAAGTGTCTGTACAAACAATCTGGATGTAACAGGAGTTTACTGGGCATTAGGTAGATCAAGTAAATCAATTAAAAGGTAAATCATTTCACCTTCAGCAAAACTCCAAACAGCAAAACACACTTCCTTCAAAGTCTCCTTACAAGACCTTACCTTGCATTGCACTGCATTAAGAGGCACTTTAGTGGCCACCATCTTGATTTCCCTCAAGGACCAATGATGAGACTGAAACACACCCTCACTTTTCTGTACAGCGTTGAACAGAGTGTATCTGAGAGGACATTTGAGGCTTGTTACTCGTCCTCCTCCTCCTTCTGTCCTCTCACAGACACCTTCATGTGGTAATTGAAAGAATCCAACTGATGTTCCCTTCCTTGCTGCTCTATAGTCTTCTGCTGATAGTGTACAGCAATCAGGGAGGGGAAGAGGCTTGAAAGGGGGTTTCCTGAGTCAGACACCGAACTTCAGCAGCAATCGGGGAGTTTCTGGTGAATGCTTTTGTTGTTACTAGGGTGCTTAACGGAGGAATGATATTCGGTCTGTATGCCTCTACTTCTGAGCGAGCTCCAGTGGCAGGTGTTTGAGAAGACATAACACAGATGCATTTCTGAGTTGCCATTCCAGGCACAGGAGATGAATCATCAGTGTAAAGCATGGAACAACCTGACTTTGAAGCAGCTTCATGCAAACGTGGAGTATGGAGGATCAGATCTAAAGTCTTTGTTCAGCTCTAACATGCGATGTAGGAAAGTGATGTCTTCAACCACTGTGTCACAAGGTAGGCACATACATTACGGTACTTTCCTTTACAAGTCAGGATTTTGAAAACTGTGCTACAGGGTTGTCGGGGACAGGTCAAAGCATCCCAAAGCAGCAGCCTGCTTCAACCAGTCTACTTCTTGGGGGTCAAGTCAGGTTCAGGCCTTTTGAAAGTTCTGGTTTAAGTCTCTGAATTTACAGAACTAATAGTTTCAATTTACCACATGCACAGATCACGACGGCCATTCTACTTGTTGGCCCATCTTTGGTAAGAAGAAAGGGTTGAGTCAGCTGCCTTGGCCTCCCATCAGGCCTTATGGTGTTATGAATCTCCCACACTGGCTGATCGGTTGGTTTTAAGGGTGAGTTCATTTAGTACACACAAAGAATGCTGCCGACAATTCAGTTTTGAAAATTTACAGCGGTCTGGGTAAAGAGAAATCGAAAGAAGAAAGAAGAAAACAAGTTAGTTTTGATTGTGTTGCCATGATGGCATTACTCTCTCCACAGAGGGGGGGATAGTATACTGAATGACCAGAGGACACTTTCATCTCTCACAATGGGTAGATATTGTATATCTCAATCTTTAATATTGTGGACTGAGAGAGGTTTTACACTATTTTATATAAACCAGCAAACTTGTGAACAAAGCATGTTTTCATAATTTTGGAACGTGAGAGAGTTGTTTTACAATGTGCTGTTTTACAACGTGTGCTCATATTTAGCCTCCGATGAAAATTGAGAGGGGCCCGATTATCTGTGTCCAACATGCAAATGGAAGCATTAAAGGCCGTTTCTAAACCAAACCAACTTGTTTTATAAATGGCAGAAACATAACCACCACATGTGGGAAAAATGACAAAAGAACAATTAGACACTTACAGATAAACTAGGATAAATTGAAGTGAGTGGTGTGGCATTTTTTCTCTCCTCCTGCACTGAACAGCGCAAGGTGTGACTCACCCTGCGATCAATACAGTGCCTGCACAGAAAGGACCAGCCCTGGATGGCCTAACTGAGCCATGTGCTTTCTCTCTTAATTTATCATTTAAAGGGGCTATAGGCAGAGCCGGCTCCAAAATAAGGTATGGAAATGCATAATGCAAGAAAAGAACATGGTTGAGAGGGAACATCGAATCATATAATATTATTACTAACACAAAGCTCTTTCTGCATTTTCCTTCCCTGTTATGTCTCATTTCTAGTCACTCATTTTGACCATTTTAGAGTGTGGATGAGAATTTGCACAGGCACACAGCAGCAGATTTAGTTAGAAAAAGAAAACATGCAAGACTGCACAAACAAAAGAATGACAGAAGCACAAGAAGATGAATACAACAAGAAAACAGATGTGTTCACATTATCAGTCAATCTGGTCATGCACTTAAGTTACAGTGGATATGGGAAGTATTCAAATCAAATCTACAATCCATATCCTATCATGACTGAAATTTTGGAATATACATTTTTAACATATCAAAGAAAATATCAACATTTCTTAATTCCTAGGCAGGAGTTTATAGAATCAGCAGAGAAAAGATCCATCAGCTTAAATCAAACTCTGTGGAGCCGCATCTACAGTATGTTCACTATACTAACCCCCTAGCCTGCAGTAATCCGTTCTGATTAAGAGCAGAGATTTGGTGTCATTTGGTGGTGTAACACTTTGCTGTCCCTCCACTGAACACCTCCGCTTCAGCTGCCGCACATTTCTCCTCAAGTAGCCGTCATGAAGCAGAGTCATGAAAAATGTTGCAGTGGACAGATGGAAAAGTCACATGAATTGTTATTTGACTGTTTAGAATGAAGATGATGATGATCACCACCATAGGTTTGCTATGCATTACATTTAAAACCAAAGCTGAAGTCATCTCAATCAGAATTGATGTTGTCAAGGTTTTGTTATTTGTTATCACACTGCTATAAAAAAAAATCAATAATTTTATGTCATCATTCTGTTGTTAATGAGACTTGGGTCAGCCAAATAATACATTTAAAGTTTGAGTGTTTAAGTAACAGTTAGTAACATAAATGAAATGATGCGAGTCATCAGCACTTTGACTCATCACGTTTTAAACTGAGACGACCTAAGCTGCTTATATTAGCACATATTAGGAGAACACAGAGGTGGGAGTCATCAGCATAGCAGTGAAACTTTTAATGAACGCAGACAACAGATAATGTGAAGGAGACTCATCATATACAACCATGGCTATAAGTTGGTACCTTTCCACTAAAGAAAAGACAAAAACAGAACAAATATGAATGGAAAATGGAAAACTTCTCCCTATGCTGTGGCCCTTAACCTAAGATTTTGAGGCAATCACTGCAATCAGTGCTTTCTGTAGCTCTGAATGAGACTTCCTCACCTCTCAGTTGGGAGTTTATTCCACTCTCAGGTTGTTTATCCTGTTGGACGAGCCCTGACCTGCGACTGAGACAGAGCTTTCTGACACTGGGCTGTATGTTTGGCTACAGAATGCCTTGATAATCTTCTCATTTCATTGTGCCCTGTGCAAATTCAAGACAACCTGTGCCAGACACAGCAAAGCAACCCAATAGCATAACTGAGCCTTCTCCATGTAGCTATTTTGTCTTTGACATCAAAATGCATTACAACAAACTCCAGTCTGGCTTTTTCTTGCGTTTCTCTTTGAACTGTGGGGTCTATCTGGGTCTTCATCCACTTTCATTCAGAAAGTGACTGATGGTGCAACCAGACACTGTTGTTCCTTTATGTTGGAGGTCACTTGTATCTATTTTGAAGTTTTCCTCGGTTCTTTTTCCACCATTCCAGCTATCCTTGTGTTCAATCTGGGCTCCATGTTCCTCTTGTGGCCACGTCCAGGGAGCTTGGTTACGGTCCCATGGACCTTAAAGTTCCTGATAATATTAACAACGGTGGTCATAGGAACATCACGCTGCTTAGAGATGGTGACCATGGTTGGCAATTATTTTTACTTCCTCATCTTCTCAGACAACTCTCTCCTTTTAATTCTCATGTCCATTTTTCAGTGTGGTGCACACAATAGCAAACTACACAGGCAGAAGGTATCTCCAATAAATAAATAGGCTGTACAGAAACCTGCGATGCTAATTAAGGAAAGTAGTCCGTTTGATTATTTTATATCTATTTTCACCCCTAACCAGCATCAATGATTTTGTCCAAGCTATTTTAATTACTTGTACGATTTATAATAATTAGCATCAGAAGTTATATCAGGAATCAATGCAATGCTTCCCTTCTATGAAATATGGAAATAAAGAATGGTGGATGCCAATGACTTACTACTTATTTAAGAGAGAACTGTTATTCTTATGTTATTGGAACAATGCCAACACTTTAAGCCTCTTCCGTATATGACTATCAGACCTGTGTGGCACACAATAAATGTGACTGGCACGTGTGATTTAGCAGATTGTGTGTGAGACCTAAACCCTGATTGCTTTAATACCTACAGCATTTAGTCCATCAATTGTACCCTGGTCCGTGGTTAGTGGTGTTTGTGGTGTGGTTTGTTGGTGTGGACAGGTTAGAAGGCAGCAATTGCACTCAGTGAACCAAAACAACTGGCCCAAGACCTCTTGGAAGAGGTGGTTCCAAGAAAATCCTATTCCAGTTCTATTGCAGTGGAAAAGCAATACGAAAAGAATCTGAGCCAAATACAAGATGTGAAAATCTTTGTGGGTTTAAGGCGAGCCTGTGACAGTGGGATGTGTGCAACTGTAACTATAGTAACATAAACACTTCCCCTTGGTCTAAACAGAAGATTTGACAGTCATTGTCTCCACACCTTTCTTCCATTCCTTTGTTTTATTCACAACAGGATTTTTCCTTAAACCTCTACCGACTCTGATCTGCTGTGGTCCCTGAGTACAGGCAGTGGAACATACAGTGTGCAATCGATTGTTGTCTGTTCATCACACTGCATAGCAAATCACATTATGCTTACCAGATAGGTCTCCGATTACTGTGTCAAGATAGAGGTATTGTGCAGATCAGCTGTAATTTCATTCTGAGTGTTTATTAGGACTGAAAAATATTACTTATTACCTTACTGATCGCCGCTGGGCCAAATGGAGAGCCGTTAAGTCTGTCGCGGCGGTGCGACATCAACTGTGTTATTGAGTGTGTAACGCAGCCGCTCAGACATCTGTACACATGTCTGTACGGTTGCTGCCTCATCGCCTAACACCCAATGCTAAGCGTCTCAGCTTGGTGCAATGCCTTGGACACAATGTGAAACTAACCAAACCCGAAGAAAAGGTACAAATGTCACAAAAAGTAAACTCAAAGTCTCAATTGCCCTAAAATGAAATTTTGGCCAATGGTATGTTTGAATTGCACCCAGTGAATTATGTAGGATTATGGTTCAAACTGGGAACGGTGGACAGGGCTGTTAACTGAGGCCCACAACTATCAGATTTGGCAAAGGAGCTGCACTTGGCACTGGAGTCAGCATGAACAGTCAACAGCCCTGGGCCATGAGTGTGGTGGCACAGCATCAGGAGGAGGCAACGGATCTACACTCAAAACTGTTAATGCAGTAAGCTCAACAAACTGGACCATTGCGGAAAAAGTGGTCAGTTCTTAAGGCGGATGCAAAGAGAAGGATAGCTGCACACCATTAAGATGTGGTATATGTATAGATCAAGCCATTGTGTGTGTTCGCAACGGTTATACATGAGGCTCTGGGGCTGGCAGTTTGGGGTGGAGCTCTAAGCTGGATCGAGAGGTTCTTATCTGGGATCCATGCTGGATCAAGACAAATACAGCCAATTGGAGTCCAGTTCTTCTGTTGAACTAGCTGTGGAAAGTCCTATGCCAACCAAAGCCCAAAAGTCATATTTGATCTTCACCCACTACGGTGGGCCAGAATTCACTTCTCACCCCAAACTTGCAGCTTTTTGAGCCAGGCCTTTATGTCAGAGCCTGGCACCACTCAGCTGCCTCACAATCAAGCAGTATAACGCACGCTATGCAAGAGTCACTTGTTGCTGTACACTTCCATTCACAATTAATCAAATCATTGATATTATACTTTTCTCTTTCTGTCATTTAGTGATATATGCAGTGTATAAGCTTTATTATTAAACTGCTTGCCGAGCTGCATTATTTTTGATTTGACATAGACATGTTATATGACATGTAATATGTATGATATACATATTTTATATAAATAACACACTATTGTGTACTGTGATTGAACTGAATATTCAATGTAATGTGAAAAACATACATAATAGCATTATATACACTATATAATATAATGTATATAATGCTGCTAAAACCCTAAACTACCTCCCCCACAAACCCTCTTAATTTCTCCTCCCACAGCAAAATTCTTCTAATACCAGCATGAACAAGTGACCAATAGATCCCTCTGAGCTTTGTTTAATCAGGACTTCTCGGATTGATTGGAAAAAGCATGGCTGGTGCCTCGCTTGCTCTTCACAAAAGATCAAACAGCTGCACTTACTCACACCTGTTCTCCCTGTGACGCACATAGTGCTATGCGCAGTAACTATTGAAACGACATCTCACTCCCTCAGCATCTGAAATCATCTGAGATGCAAGGCCAAAAAAACAATCAGTGAAGACAAACAATATAATCCCAGCTTTATGCATGAGTGGCTATGTGCCGGGGTGTATGTGGGTGTTTGCACTCGTGTCAGGTGTGTGTGCATGACTATGAGTAGAGAGCGGGGGAGAGGAGTGGTGAAAATAGGGGAAAAGGAGGAGAGCAGCAAAATGGAAAGAGAGATACGTAAGACTGTTTGCCGCCACAAGCCACACCCGATTCCAGTCACTTCCAGCTCTGGCTTTATTTGATCAGAATTATTAATTGTTCTATTTCTTGGAGATGCATCCACAAAATAGGCATGAGGGAATGATCAGTGAGATCATCGTCCACATAATTACCGGGGAGAAAAATATATCCCACCGAGGGAAATCCTTAATAACTCCACTCATGTGCCCCCCCCTCCATCCCCCTACTTACAACCTCCCAAATGCTGCAGGGAATTAATCAGAATAGTATCTAAAGTACCTGCCACAATGCTGGCCAGCTGCTGTGTCCGGGTGATAGGGTTGACACGGCGTGCCTCCACAATAGCCCGAGCTATTTTCCAGGCGCTTCTTTCTTCCCCATATACAGTGAGGATGGAGGCAAGAGCCTGTTGATCTAAGGTATTCACAACGTCAGCAGCGCAGGGCATGTCGGAGTACCTACGCACAAAGAGGAGCCAAATTAAGCGGCTTGACGTCACGTCCTTGCTGACAATGGTGAATCTTGACAAACTCTTGAGATATAGCTGAAAACTTTTATGGATGACAGTTATGAATAGAATGATTGAGAGGGAGAAAGGAGAAACGCAGCTTTTGAAAAAGCACATCAGGGAGTAATTGCCTCAGCTGGCTGATTGCTACTTTGTTGACAGTGTAAATTACCAGGACAAATACACACCATTTTATTCAGTTAAGAATCATTGATCCTATTTACCATTGTAGCACTGGGTGAAATTTCAATAACAGTAAGCTCACGCTGTTAGCAACATGGAGTTACATTTATTTAATTTTTACCATTTGATGGTAGCATAAATATTCAAAATTCCAAATGCGAAAGCTGTGATGAGTAAATTGTAATTATTGAAATGCATCTGCAGAATAAATTCCAAATTTATTCATGTTAATTCACATTTTGTAATTTTTCTCTTACTTTGGACAAAATAGTGTTTTTCTGACTTTTCTGTATTGGCAATGTCCATTATTTATTTGAAACACCTTGACATTAATGCTCTAATGAATATCAAAGCAGCAGTAAATATCTGTTTTCATGCCTAATTTATCAGACAGGCAGTTGACAAATCAAGCTGTCAGCCAATATACAGGCATGAATAAGATTGTTTATGCCATCAGTTGACACCTTTTAATTGAATAAATGTACTGTATTTTACTTAAGGTTACATTAGTATGGTCAACCAGAGCTCCTACCTGTCTCCATCCATCCTCATATCCAAAGGCCCATCCTTGCTGAGGGCGAAGCCTCTTTCTGACTGATCCATCTGCATGGAGGAGCAGCCTGCATCCAATAGTGCAGCATCAACACTGCATGGCTTAAGAAGGGCTTCAAGCTCACTGAACCGGCCAAGCAATGGTTGCACCTGACCACTGCAGAAAGGCAGAGGAAGGAACATGGTAAGATAAACTGCACCCCATTCATTCAGATTGGTGGGCCAAATATTAACATTCATTGAAATATGATTTATACCTATCTATCATAAACCTCATTATAATTGATCAGGTCAACACAAAATGTTAAACATTTAAAATCCCACCCCCGATTTGATTTTTTTCTTAATTAAATGGTTTTCTCTGATTTAAAATGTTTTGGTTATAAATTCTGTATTCAAAAAATCAAAATTTTGGAAAAGAATGCTTGGACAAAATTATTGACACCTCTTAGATGTGATAAATAACTAGTTTGGAGAGATATATCAAGCACACTATTTTCTTTTATTCGAATCACAGTGTCTTCAATGTTTTGTTCTTTCCGCCTATGTGCTATTTGGCATCATTGTTTGTGAGACCCTTGACCTTATCATTTGTAGCCAATTTAGCAGAACTCACTTTAAACAAGCACTTTCTGTGGCTCTGAATGAGACTTCTACACTGCTGGTAGTTCCACCCTCGGGGGCTGTGATACTGATAAAAGAAACAAATCCTAGAAATATCACCCCAACTCAAGTATTTATTCATCACTTCTAATTTTGTCAAGGCCATTTCCATTTGTTATTGAAAATGATATCCTACATCTCAAATTATAAGCAAAGTGTCAGTTCTACTCATTATGGAATAAAGAATTGTGGATGCTGATTCATTCAGTCAGTTACAACTTATTTCAGTAAAACTTTTGGGTTTCTTTGTTTTTTATTTCACTTTTATCCACGTGTGTAGACATGACATCCAGTGTAAGTTTTTATAAATCCTGACATCTGAAAACACACATTATTTCCTTGGAAGTCAAGGAATTGGCAAACATGCCTATTAAGATGCTCCCGACTCTTCGACAGAGCAAGACGTTGTGCATTCAGCCACTTCCTCATGCACGATTGGTGACATCCTCCAGCCACATTCATGCATTTTTCATGTGACCTTTTAACATGGTGTGAACAAAGATGATGGCAGAGGAGAGCAACAGGAGTGAGCATCTACAGTATACATAAGAAGGAAAAAGGTCTTCTGCAGCCTATTTTGCCCTTGAGATCAGGATCCTCTTTGTGGTCGGCAGATATGAAGATACGTCTCTCGTTAAATTATTGCTTCTGCTGTTCTAGACTGAAGCGGACAAGATGAGACATGAGTCTTAGAAAATCCCAACGAAGCCTCCCCTTGTCTTTTATTTTACAAAATTCGAAAATCATCCCTTTAATCTGCCTTCCCAGAGCTTAACCAGGGGTATTCAGGAAGGAAGATAAATTGGCAGGTCCTCTATTCGACACCCACTGAGAAGAGACAAAGTGGCAAGGGAGCGCCTCACCCACACTGGTAGGACTTTCCTTTTGCTTCCTGTTGTTATTCACTATTTTGCACAGGAGATCATTTGTTGAAAAATCTATAATAAACACTTTCTTGTACCCCCCAGGCACCTGTGAAATAACTTTTTGCTCCTTTCTTACTAGCACTTTATATTCTACGCAAAACCTGGAAAAAGAAGCGGTACCGTCTTCTGTGAATCTTCAGGTTACAGACCACTACTATGATATTCACCAGTTAAGATTCTTTTGATACATCTTTGAACATATTGTTACCTCAAGCTGCAATCAGTAAGCTGTCCAGGCCCAGAGGCAGCAAAGCAGCCCCAAAAAAATTGGATAGTTCTATTTTCTCAGCGCTCAGAGAAAGCAGCACAAATGGAGTCACAGTAGAGAAAAGCATGACCAAAATCTGTGAATTTTCTTACTTTCTTTTATTTACCACGTGTCAATCAGTTCCTCTCGACTACCTCAGCAGAGCCTGCATGACGACACCAAAAACAACACCAAATAAATGGGACTACTATCAACCGCTTGGGCTATCCCAAACTACTGTGCTCCCTCCACCAGGCTTAGCAACTGGAATGAGATGCCGGTATTGTGTGCAGTGTTGGCAGAGGACGACTGCAGAGAATGAGAGAGGAGGCAGAGCTCCACTGAGTGCCATGTGCGTTCCAGTAAATGTTAAACTGTGTGGTGTTACATGCTTGCTGAATTCCTGATTTCATTAGTCTTGAAGAATTTAAACACTGGAAGCTATGTGGAGTCGCTCTGTTATTGTAGGGAAGACATATTTTTGTGGTGAGGTCAGTAGCAGCAGTCAAATATTTAGGTTGATATTGAGTGGGACTGAATAGTTTCATTTGAAGGCATGGTAGGAGTTTATGTAAAGTCTGATAGGAGCTTTCTCAACTCTGCTTAGCTAATCTGCAGAATGGTAAAAACTAAACATTCTGATCATTCTCACGTTAATTGAATAAATAATGGTTTCACATTAATAGCAATCTGAAATAAATCCTTAATTTTCCTTCATTGTCACTTTAATAGTATTCATAGTTGAGATACAAGTGGGTAAACTGGAGTTGATACCAAAGTTGCGCTCCTCCATATTCGGATTTTAGACTTAACCGAGGAGTTAAAGAGCTCTCAGATGACTTAAGCATGCAGGGAAGAGATTCCCCCCAAAAAGAGGAGTGTCTGCAGCTATCCACCACTCATACTTGGGACTTAAACCCTTTTTCCTGAAGTGTGATCCTCTCCAGCAGGGAGCTGCAGTAAAAAAGTTCTGCACGTCTATCTGATATGTGCTGGAAACATTCTTACAACCTGGAAATCACTCATGCAATCCCACCATCACAGCCTCAGTACAGTGTTTTTATGACATATTCTTAAAAGATTTATATTAGATTTAGAAACAACACCACAGGTTTACAAGATCACAACAGGATTTTCATTTGGAAAGATTCCCTTGGCCATAAGTGCTACGTCGTGCTTAGAAATACAAACTGAACCAGCTGTGTGCATATCTGCACCACACTGACAAGAAATAACTTCTACTGTTCTATTCAGGTATCGCCCCTCTGGGACTTGTTTTTGCTGTATTATTTTGGAATTGTTGGGTCGGATCACTTTACGATGTAAACAAACCAGTGGCATGACAGTCTTGTGTGTGCCTATGAGCACAGACAAACAAACACACCCGAGCTATCTAGCGGGGCTTGCTGCAGTGGAGACTGTATTAGAGGATGGAGCTCTGAGAACAAAGTGTTTGGGACTAAAATAAAAGTGAAAGCCGGAGAAATCCTGACTAAATGGATGCAATTACAATAACACAATGCTAGAGGGCGTAAACAGTTACCTACTGCTGCTTTAAGTAAGAGAACTCCAAAATTTGTGGTCTGTGTCTGCCCACACATCACAAAGAATGTTCAAGATGAACTTACGTTCCCCTACACAAAGGAGTTTCTTCTACACCATGTTTTTGTAAAACACTGAAGGATTTAAAAATATGCAAAACAGTTACATAACATTTCTAAATTATTAACTTCTTCGTGTGGCTTAGACACTGAGTTGGAGATATAAATGTCTTATGTAAGGTCTTATATTATTAAAGAGGACAAGTTACACTGGTTTATGTGCTGAGGTCCAAGTGTGGGCTCATAATTGCTTGAGAGATCTGATCTATTTATAGTTGTAGCTACCCACAACGTTGACATCATTCAAACCTTGCAAAATGTTGTTATTCTGGCATCCCACTGGATCAACTTATCACTAAAAACTATTTTCCCTAAACACGCACACAGACCAAAGCTCTGAAGATTGAATCATCAACAAGAATCTTACAGTGAAGACTGAATACATCCGCATTTAAGCTCTACCAGCCTAGTTGCAATTGTAACTCTTAACCTAATTTGTATATGTTATTCTTTTTCGGCAAGAACCAAGGCAACAATTTTGGGTTTTAGTTCAGGGTAGAATCTCTGGGATGGTTCAGGAACTGATGAGTGGAGCTCTAGCTTAATTCTTAAGCAGCGCTGAGAAGGAAACCCACAAAAACAATGACTGAAATACTGAAGCGACTCCAACAGTTGGCGCATTAAGTGGAGCAACTTAATAGATGGACACCAGGACACCAAGAGTGAACCGAGTTGGCATGAGAGACTCCACTCCCTTTGTACCCTCCCTTAGGATTGCCATGAGAAAGTAAGTTGTGCTCTTGTGAAGTACTATAATGATGCAGTTATACTGTGTATGTCACAGAAAGTGACCCTGTATGCTGCTCTTGTGTACACAGAGAGGGATAGACCTTTATGTTGAACAACCAAAGACATGCAGCTTGGGTGAATTGTAAACTCTAAATTGCCCAAAGGCGAAGGTGAATGGCAGGATGACCACGTTGTCTGCCTTTGTGTGTTAGTCTTACAATCGACTGGCGACCTGTTTAAGGTGTACAGCAGGATTAGGACTCATTGTAGAAATATCTTGAATCTCGAGTGTTGTTTCCTGAGAATTAAAACACCACTTACTTGGTATAAGCACTATTTTTGGATACACTAAAACATTTCCTCTCACCCTATCCACTTGAATATTTCACCCCATTCAATTTCCTTGTGCCCATCTGGAATAGAAGCACACTCAGTGAGGACATCAGAAAGCTTTGCAGCAGCCTCAGTTTGAACACATGCTCATTCAACATGACATGCTGCCTCTTCACAAATCAAGCCTGAAATATTCCCCTGTGTTGACCTGCTCAGTTCATTCACCTGCGTCACTGAAGTCTAAGACAAGATGCTGATTGATTGCTTTCAGCAGGGGAGCAGTGATGAAAATATCTACAGTCTAGTCAAGGAAAGAAAAAGAACAAACACAGAGGCTCAATAGGCTTTGAAGTGTGCGTTTGGTTCAAAATGTGAATTTGTCCGACCTCTGTTTACCTGTGGAATAAACAACTTCCTGCGGTTTATGTGTTCGACAACTTATTATAGGAACATACAGATATAAGTCTACAGTGTTTGTTTATGTTCTCCTTTTACTAGTTAAGATGGTGGGGGAATCTGATTAAATGCATCTCCACAAAACAATCATTTGCTATGAGTAAGATTTGAATCTACTGGGCAAAGTGTGGCTCCTTCACGTATCACAAAACATTAGACCCAACCCAAAGAAAGACCTGAGGATAGGTAGACTCAATAGTAAGTGAGGTCAGCCCACACAAATCCAAACACCAACTCAATTAACCAACAAACAGCCAATCTTTTAAATTGATCCTCATGGTGGAAAAAAAATCAGGTATACAAACAAGGTTAACAAACAAGGAAGACAAATCGACACACAGAACAGAGGCTCATGGCAACAGCATAAATCCCAACTCTATGAGACTTATAGAGTAGATGGTAGATGTGCCTTGGTCTCCATGACGTAGCAATGCACTGATTGGCTCAATTATTGCATCATAACAAAGACAGAGGCTTAGTGTGAACAACAATGGAGTACCAAAACTAGATTGCAGAGAATAGCCAGGCAATTAGTGGTCGGAGGACTTAACTGTCCATACATTTGTATTGTTATTGTTGTTTGTATTTGGTGGGCTGGCTGCACACCAGGAGAACGATTCCTGTTTTCCAAACCGATACAAACCAGTTTACGTAGGGCAGGCAGAACACACTTCTGCCATGACTTGTTTCAATAATGATTGGAGCCTTTTCGACTCATAATGGTCTAACATCTCCCACTCACTTATAACAGCTTTAAGCAGACATATAGCATAGCAGCAACAAGAAAAAAATCACTGAAAATCACTCAGAAATCAAAGCAATGCAAGAGACACATTCTATTCCACCACCAAAGACGTCAGGAAGCAGAGTGTGATTTACCCGAGCTAGTGCTTTTAAATAACATTTAGGTATGGTGTTTATAATGGTTCTTTTGTACTCTAAACTACTCAAATGCTTTCAGGTGCACACTAACACTCTACAGTTTGCATTAAGGTGATACTTTCAGCAAGACTGGGGAGTATAAAGGAGAGAGAAAATTCTGCAACCTTGCTGCGTGGAT
Organism: Genypterus blacodes; assembly: GCF_046128005.1. Taxonomy (NCBI): domain Eukaryota; kingdom Metazoa; phylum Chordata; class Actinopteri; order Ophidiiformes; family Ophidiidae; genus Genypterus; species Genypterus blacodes. Next base: position 3,136,484 of record NW_027466879.1, read on the forward strand.
GCACTGCGTAGGTTTCCAGGGTCTTTTACTCAGGCTTCCAATAATATTGGTTAATTGCTAGATTTCTCTAGCTTTCTGAGTAGGCGAGGAAGACTTTGCAGCAGGGGTATATTGCTGCTGACAGAATACTGTGTTCTGATTCTCTCTCTTAATTCTCATTCCCTTCTCACAGGCGCATTTCTCTAGCAGATTCCCTAGAGAGAGGTTTCCCCAGAATCTACGTAAAAGGATTCCTTCCCACGCCATGGTCTAAGGAACATCTCATTTTCTTCCTCCCTCGCTTGCTCACGCACAAACACACACACTCCCTCTCACCCTTGCATTGTGTCCTCGTGTCTCCCTGTTCTCTCGCTCTCTCGCTCTCATGTTTTCTTTTTTCTCTCTCTCTCTCTCTCTCTCTCTCTCTGCACTTCTTAACTTCTCTGGGCTTCTCTTCTCTACCCGCCCCCTCCTCATATCTTATGGATCCTCCGTGGGAGGCAGCATCTCCCTCACACTGCAGGCGTGGGCCCTCACTCTGACAAATGACATGCCGGGCCCACCAGCTTTGCGTGGGGGGAGAGATGCTTTAAGTTAACAGAGAGGAATGGATCTGATTGGATGGTGCAACTTGTATCTTAGTGAGCAGTATTTCATCAGCACAGGCAGGAAGTGAGAAATACAGGGAGAGGCACAAAGAGGATCACATTTATGTGCGAAGGAATAAGAAATCCTTTCGTTTAACAATGAAATGTGACAATAAAACCTTACTGTAACAAAACAAATCTATGACATTTTAGCTTGTGTTTCTATATATACAGTATATATTCCATTCACCACTTACGAGTGCTCCCTGGCTAACTGCTGGGCCAAAGCAAATGCTGTAGGGTCTCGGTCCAGGGCTGTAACTGTGACTTCAGGGACCATAGTCATGATCGCTTTGGTATGACCACCACCACCAAATGTCATGTCCAGAAACATCTATATGCAGGGAAACAAGCACACAACACATTTCATTTACAATCTGATTTCACATATTTTATGACAGACATCATCATCATGTCTGAATATTAAATCAAGTCATTTAAATTGGTTTTCAGTGAAATGTGTCATAACTCAAACACGGTGCTCCCATCAGGCGTTTCTTATCAATCCCCAATGTATTGTAATCATGATTAGCTAATTCAATGCCAATCGGTTCCTGATTATACACAAATTTGTAAAAAAAACTGTGCCAGCTGGTCCCTATTGTGTGGCGTTCACATCTTCTCTCTTTGTGTCTATGTTGGTAGGTACTTTGGTTTCCCCCACCATCAAAAACATGTGCATTAGGTTAACTCATCCTGCCAATTCCTTTTACCGAGGCTCTAGGATGTAGACCTAGAGTTGGTCCCCAGACACTGCACTGAGGCAAGCCACTTCTCTTCCAAGATAGAATGGGTCTAAAAAATAAATTTGTACTTGTGACAATGCCACAAAAGGGTTGTTCTTCATCTAAGACCTTCAAAGCCAAAAGTCTCTGATGGTTTATTCATCCCGGAAGTAAGATGTCTAGGATGGGATGTTTAAGTGCAATCACTGAACTGGAAAATCAGGTTGGATATGTTTCTCCCTTCATCTATAAGGTTTCTTCAGTTTTTTACATTTTTTCTTAATATTTTCATTGAAGAAAGCATAACAATGAACAATTCGGCTATGAGACATTTTGTAGATTGTATTATACACAGAGGGGAAGAACAGGTGGGGAAAGGAACTGGTATCTCTTCCCACATGGGGGACACATCCCTCACTGGGGTAGTTCCACCCACTGTGGGATGCTGACGTAGGTGATCAATGGACTCCACCGTGTCGTTATCACCACCATGTGTGGGGTGTTGGTGGTGTGGGTCATGTGTGGGCAGCAGATAAGAATCCAACAACCTTTTGTGAGCAAGGTTTACTCGACCACTGGCACAGAAAGAAACAGTGCTTAGTTTGATGCACAGCAGGTTTGGGCAACATTTTGGAAAACACTAACTATGGGAGTTTTGCCATACAAACATTTAGATTTTGACCTCAAATATACTGAACTAGAGGGACTGACGAAGAAGCCAGAAAGGTTTATCAATGGGAGCAAGGCATTATGGCAACGTGCCACAGCAGAATGGAATGAAGCAGAACACAGAGTAAAATGCCATTGGAGAAAGGTTTTGCCAAGCCTGTTTTCAAAGAGGTAAGACTAGTAAATACTCTTGACAGATAGGGAATGGCTGACCACATACGTAAGGTTTGACTCGCACAATGGTGGTATCTCTGTCACAAGTATCCAAGTGTAAATGTATTGTGTATAGCAAGGACACAATCATGTTGTGAAATCTCCCAGCGAGTTGTGAACATCACCCCTGACCTGATCAATATCTGGATTATGTATCCAGGTAACAGAGTGCATGTTATTGCAAGGTGTAAAAGGGGCCTTTGTGTGTCGTAGTGTTGACCACTCTGGTCCACAGTGAAACTCACTGCAGCACAGTGGCACTGGTGAGCAAATGGAGAGCAAACACTATGACTATTAGATCCTAGTGGCTCAGCGTCTGCATTATTGTAGCGTTGCTGCTCAAGCTAAGCTGTGGCGGCCTGAGCCTCTGCCTGTCTGAGGGAGGACTGAAAACAAGTACAGTTTGACTCTGGCATTAGATTAAGCTGTAGTGTGTGATCCCTCAACTTTCTACGGGGCTAGAAAGAAAAATAAAATGTATTGAATTCATTCACTTATGTCATAATATAAAAATCACTTTAACTCTTATGGTTGATAGAAGTAAACTAGATTGCTCCATACATCAGACAGACATCAGGTACTGGTTTGCAGATCTAAGACTCAAAATAGTTTTTTGAGTGTGGGTTTAATTAATGCAAAAACATTTAGCACATAGATGACATCCCTAAACCGTTCTGCCTCAGCATCTGTACAGGTAACCAGGTTCACTTTGCTGTAGGCACATTTACACAGCGGCACACATCTCCTGCCCATGCATTGATATTTCCTTGCTGCCACTGCTACAAAAACCCAATCACTGCACTGAACAGTCTGATTATTAAAATAAATGGTGGACTATGTTTTACTTCTCTTTTTTTTTCTCTCTGTGTGTTATTATGCTCGGAGCAAATGGTAAAGAACAGATGTAAAATGACACAATAGGAAATGTCAGCTATTGCCCACAAAAACATTAAACATGTCGATCGATAGTGACGCTGATGGTGGGGTGTGTGCGTGCATGTGTGAGGGAAGAAGTGATCAATGGCAGTTCCCTCTCCTTTCCAGCGCACAGCAGCAGATGGGGAGGGGGTGTGGGCTAGCGGGATGAGTCACACGCATAATGAACTTGCCTGTTGTGCTATTCAATACAAAACAGGAAAAAGAAAACACAACAGAAACACAAACACTAAAGTAGGCAGGCTTTTATCAACATAAGCAAGTAGGAGACAAATTGGTCCTCTGCTGGTGTGTATCAAGCACTTGACACAACAATCGCAGATCAAATCTTACGAGAGCTGTGGCTACGCAGAACAATAGAAATGTCTATTTATCTGACGCTTGTGATGAAAAGGAAACCCGTCGGTGCTGTCCACTGCTGAAACCTTTGATTCTGTCATTATCACTGGATACTGACACTTCTTGAAGTGTTATCTGAGAGATGGATTCATAAGCTGCTGCCTGCTTTAGTTACATTTGAGATTTCTTAAAAATCACAGATTTGGAGACCTAACACACACATCTGAACATGTGGTGTTTTTTTTGCTACAGTAAACACAAAGACTATTTAACTCTATGTGGTTGAAGACAAGGTATAGCCCCTTCAAATTCACACTCACACCCCCCACACCCACACACTGAATAAACTTTAATTATGCACAAACAAATATTAACTATTGGAAGTTTTCATCATTTATAAAGCACAAACCCAGTGCCCTCGGCTTCCAAGTTAAAGGACCTGAATGATTCCCCTATTCAGAAGCCTGTTACTTCTGCCACCAGATGGACAAAACAACTCCTTGAAGGGTTTGGTGATAATAGGGTTGGCATTTGCGATGATCATTGACACCAAAGATGAAGTGAGTCATCCATGCTGATATTTCATACAGAGGGATGTCAGCGAGGCTCTCGCCAGGTCTACCTTGGCCAGATTATTAGGAGGCTCATGTCTCTCTAACTGCAGACACAATATACCCCATAATACCAAGAGTAAAGGTAATTACTGTAGTGTTTATTTTGCCCTCTATTTAGGGTGTGCAATGTCTGCCTTTCCCAGCAGAGGGAATAGGAGAGTTAGGAGTGGTCCAAGTGGTGCAGTCCAACAGTGCAGCTGCAAGGTACCAGGATGCAGGACACTTCAGCAGTCACCCGACAGCATTCTTAATGAGAGCTTTAGTTTCAAAAAGGGACAGGTTAAAACATCAGATTTTCATTTCTTTGCTGACGAAGAAGGGGTTAACAGCATCGTGAGAGATTCTGCACGGTACAGAAATTAAGGAGCTTTTTTGTTGCCATAGTAAGATTTTGTAGACATAACAAAAGTACAAATAACATATTGCAGCCATATGGAAAAAAGGGGCCTCATCTCAAGTCTTCTTATGGCTGAATTCATTAGGAAAAGGGGAACAGGAACCTGAGAGATGGCTGAGTACTCACCTAAATCCTACTTGTGACTCCCCAGCCCAGGTCAGTTACAGTGGGGGATCTAAAATGTCACTGAGGGGAGTTTTTACAGATCGTGTTACACTAACAGACAGACCATTAGGGAGACAGATACACAGGTACAGGATCGCTTTTCTTGTCGCGTCCGTTGCCATGGCAAGAGTGGAGGTACCCGGTTTGCATTTCTTTCTCTGTCACACAAAGTTCATGGTGTGATACAAGTACGCACAAATTTAGCAGTTTGTGCCATGTGAGGGTATGAATAGCTGAAGGTGTAGGTTGTGATTATGGGAATGACGGTAGTTTCATTAACTGCGTGGCTTTAAGAAGTGCAATGACTACGTAGCTCACACTTACATCACACAACTCACACTTAAAAACGGCTACTAAGCTGCAACCTGTATCAAGAAATCAAAATGACACCTCTTGAAAACAAAATTAAACTTGACCTTCATTTCCCAGATAATAGCGTCTCCTCTTCATACTTAATTCAAATGAATGTGATAGGTCTGTACGTTGGCCTTGGAGGCAGGAGATGGGGTGGGGTGGGGTGGGGGGGGAGGTGGAGGAAACAGATGGCCAGTGAGAGCAGACAAACTCAAAACGCATGAAAGCTACCCGCAATTACTCTGTCAAGAGATTATGTTGATGATCAGTGACGTCTGAGCCAACGACGCATCCACTCTTTTGTCTCGCCTAACAAAACTCAAAGTATATTACACATACTACCTGAGTGTTGTGCGGGGAGGCCTACACAGCTTCCTCAGCAAGTAGAAGTGAGCACGAGTACAAGAAGCTCAGTGAATGAGTGAGGAACAGAAGCAAGAAAATGTTGACAAAACCCTTTGCCAGAGGGCCCTTTGCAGCTGCCTCTCTGTATGTTAAGATAATCTCTCTTTTGTCAGTGGAATGCTGTAGAGTTACAACAAATACTTTCATTCCTCATCTATTCAATACTGTTTGCTATCTTTTGGCCTGAGTTTAAGTGAAGACATTCGGAGAGGTATTTGAGCTGGTTAAGACAGAACGTGCCTGCACATGTCAAAACAGACACTCATTTGCCTGAAAAACACATCGGATGAAATTTATAGGTCATTTCCAAAAAAATAAGCGGGAATCCTTGTAAAAAAACATGTTAAAGCACACAACAGTCAAGGCCAGCACTGTTTCAATGTCTGCCATTATGCCAGAGATTTAAGCCCTTAAGACTTAAGCCCTTATTTTAAGTGTCCCCCTAATACTAAGGGTGTTATGGGTGTTTCCTCAATTACATTCCAAACAGGAATTAACTGTGGGAAACACTGTGAAGGAAAAAGTGACCCAGCTGTTATAAAGCTTTGTAGGAGCTCACATGAGGATCATTAAATCTGGGTGTTATTCCAGTGTTATAATCCATGGATCATTCCTTCAGTTATCCTAGCAGATAAATATGTACTAATATAAACTGACCCTTGTTATCTATGGGCTGTTTTGTTATGAGAGGGTAAAAAAAAAAGATGTTGTTACACAATCTGTAATGTCTACCAACCTACAGGTCACATAAAAAGCCCCATGATTTGATATACAGTGGGACAGATGTGGTAGTGAATGGAACAACCTTAATGTTCAATGTCAGAGCACTTTGTTGATGTGTAGCAATGGGAGTGGGCTGTATCAAGGAGTTTACCAAACTCAATTAGTATGTTTACATTTGCTCAATACTCGGAGTATTCGTCCTTACTGCGATTCAAAGTGATGAAATGCTTCAAATCATAAGGATTCCCGAGTACCAGGCACGTCTGCCCATGGAGGAAATGCATGCGGAGTCGGCATTCTCCAAATAAAATGTTAACATGCCTAATAAATAGATTTTGCTTAATCTGGATCTGTTACTCAGAGTAAGCCCACTTCGACTTGTGCAAAGTTTTGAAGTGCGTATAAATGTACTCGATGATACAACTTCTAATATATCTGCAAATTCCTCATGTTTCCTTACCGAAAATGAAATGAAAAATAGATCCAGTTTATAATTTAATGACACAGAGAAAAGCGGACAAATCTTCCCAGATCACAGAAGCTACCAGCAGCAAATATTTTATAATAGGAGTTTACAGCAAGCTGCAACTGCAAATCAAGCAGCTTCCCCCGAGGAAGACTTCAGTCAGAAAAACAGGCTGAAGAGCCCCTGACTCATACAGACTGGTAGTAAATGTGTATATACTGCACAGCCATGTCCACAGAGACACTGAGTATATGCTGGAACAAGGGACTGTGCAGCTTTTGCTGAGTCCAGGGCTGATATTGAAAATTGAGGATTATTGAGTAATACTCCAAATCAAAGTTTTGATGTCTCTGAACAACACCATTGCCCACAACTAACAGGATGAACAGCAAAAAAAAGCGGCAGCAGGCCTGACAAGCCAACTGATCCCTTAGATACTTTAAACGCAATAAGAGGAATATACATTATTTTGCCTATCGGCTTTGTATGTTTAAGTGTAAGTTAACACACATAATTTGCTGTAAATTGCTCTGCATTGTGAAGGACTTTTTTGTCGCTGCTGGGCACAGGCTGAGACAAATTGGCTCCTTGACCTCCTTTTATGTACCACATCCTGGTCTCAAAGCAAACTATTCCTCGTCCACTTTCTAATAAACAAACAGCAGTTTCTCATGCGCATTTAATCTAATATGCAGTGGCTAAAACATGATTCCCACCAAAAAAGGCAGGAGACAGGAGACTCATTATATTGAAAGTATACCTGCCAGATAAGGGGACTATGGTGAGTTTGAGAATACGGTGCATCACATACATGTAGTGCTGCTTTCCTTGGACTTTTTCTCCTTCAGAAACTTAACTTAAGAAAACTGTTTTACAAGGTCTCAAGTACTGGCTTGACATTATTGAGTCTATTGGCTAGTGTTTTGTCTTTTCTGAATTGCTTGCAACCTGACACAGGCCACTGGTTCAGAGGTGTGTCTGCAGCTCAGAGCAGCAAAAGGCAGACGGCATATTGAAAAACCATCCAAACAATTTCAAGACGGCTAGCTACCCTGTTTCTCACAGCCACACCATATATAGCAAATTTCATGCACATCCAGGCTGTTACAATACATATATATATATATACACAGTATATACACAGAATAGGCATGGTTAAGTGTGTTTATGTTCCTCAAACTTCCTGGTGTCACCTCCCTTAAAGTTAAGAAAAGCACTTTGAAAGTGTATTCATAAGCCATGGAGATTAAGTAGTTTACTGTCAGATTTGTTGAGAACCTTGTAAAGAAATACCACTGAACAAATATATGACATCTGCTTAAACAGAAGCTAAATAATGAGCAGTAAATTACTCCTGCAGTCATTAAAAACCAGTTTCCAGTGTGGTGATCGTGTCCACAATCTCTACAGTACATTACTATACAATAAATATACTACAATGTTATTGATAGATAGTTAAAACCTGACAATTTTATGTCAACATATGGAATACACCTTTAGAGAATAATAGGGTGGAAACATGCTGAGTGAGGCAAAACTAGCAACACCATATCAAAACAAGTGGTGGTGCCATCAACTGAAATGGCAGCACATCAATGGAAACCATGAGTCTAGAAACTTCTTCACCTCATCACCCTTTAGGGTCACTTTGACTGAAGTAAGATACCAAACTGGAATCATCCATCCATCCATTTCCCACCAATAATCCAGGTTGCAGAGGCAGCATAGTATCCAAACTAGCCCAGATGTCCCTCTCCCGGATTTCATAGGCACTTGGGCATCCCAAGACATTCACTGGCCAGATGGAATACACTGTGTAATTCCTCCTCCGGTGTATTCTGCTCTGTCGCAGAAGATCCAGTACAACAACCCGGCAACAAACCCTCTTTCATGCATGATTCTTGAAGGTATTTCTCTCACCATCACATTCATACAATTGATGTCAACTTTCTCTTTGTCATACAGATTGTGTTACAATTATGATTTCTTTTTTTTTATCTAAGATGTGATTGTAAAAAGAGATCATTGTTCCTGTGCTCCTCTGCATGAAGCCCATATAAACCCATGTCAAGCATCACACCCACGCCCCGAGCCATGACACTGGCTCTTATATCAACGAGGTGCAGAAGAGATCCCATGAGGAACACGGATAGAAGGCACTTATATCTTCTCTGGAACTATCAACCAATAAATCAATACTTGTGTGGGCAATACAGCAACAATTAGTTTACCTACTGGTCTCTAGGTTGCTTACAAATGATGAATACAAGTTGATGAATTTGCTCTGCTTGATGCAGTATTGTGCATTTACTTTATCTGTCAAGGCTAAAACATGAACTGAAAGTACATATAGTAACATATATCAATTAGTTCTGGAGCTGGGGGAAGCCTCCCATTTAGCATCGATTAACCAAACCCCTTGGGGGTTGAAAGGTAAAGATCATTGAGTAAAATGTCAAACATTCTGATTAGTGAGTTTTCACTGCAAAAATCCAGGATGCAGTGAATCAGACCGTCTACACTGTAAGAAAATAACAACAGGGAGCAACAATGCGTGTTCAAAATGATGTGGGCAGACATTTTTATTTACCTTGCACACTCTAAACCTTGCAAATACAGTGATTTGCAGTGCATGGTAAAGCATTGTGGGGATCTGGTTTGGAGGCAATGAGTGACAGCTGGGAAAGAACTGATTGGACATTGAAAGAAATGGAAAAGGAAGCTTCTCTACTGTGTGCATGAGTCATCACTCGCCACCCCCACCCCACACCCAAACTGTCTGTTTTTGTCTTGCAGGTTGGAGATTTACTGGGCTATGTTTTCTCTGCTGGAAAGATTCATTTTGCACACAGGACTGAATGCAGACCTAATCAAGCAATGAAAAATTACCATCTGAAGTGTGGGCCCATTCATTACAACATATGACACATCAAAAAAAAAATCTGTGTGTTTGTTATAATAATGTCAAAAAGTCAGAGCATGCTGAGTTTGGCAAAACACTGAAATACATCTTTGACATATGATTTCTATACCCTAAGCTTCTCTGGCTAAATGAAACTATCTTGTCAATAGAGAGCACACACTCACACACACACACACACACACAGATACTTCTCTATACTCAGCACAGTAGCTCCAGCATATACCCATCCAGATATCACAGATCAACGCCTGGCTGCTGTCCTCTGGAGCTGTGGATGGAAGTCGCTAATGATAATGAAATTAATGTTTCCCACTGTCTAGCAGGTTAGTTTGGGGTTGGGAACAGGGGTGACAGGGGTGGCTGTGTGTGAAATCCTCTTCATTACTTTGTTTAGGCTTTTCAAAGCACGTTGATGCTTTTCAGCTGAGCTGGTATAAATGCAAGAGGAGGATATTTTGGCCGCATTTTAATTGACATTTTATTTAATGAGCTCTGACATAATTATTGTCTTGTATTAATTACAGACTAATGAGGTGAGCAATGACAAACTTATTACTGCAGTTTCAGCAGACACTTAGCATTACACTCCCACAAATCAAAAATGTGTAACCTCCTCAATTAAGAAGAGTTTAGCCATCGCTAGAATCTTAATCCGCAGTTTGACCAATACCACCAGAGGCAGGATCATTTTTGGAAACTAAAGTCTAGTTTCTTTCATAGCTCGACAGCCTTGGATATATGTTTTGCTCCTGAAAGTAATGGATAAGAAACACGAAATAGTTGAGAGTGCATTCAGTGGCCACTTCAACACTTCAGCATATTACCAATATTTATTAAACTGCCATATCAAACTAATTTGTGGCCAATGCAATCAGACGCAAAAACACCTCATGTCCTCGACCCTGACACAGAAACACAGGAGACAGACGGGGGATCCAGAACTACATTACACTTCTTACAAAACAGACTAACAAACTATTCCCAGATAGCTCGCTGCACTCTGACTTCTAGACATATTTATGAATATGTGTCAACAGTCTTCGGCCTTGTTCGGATAATATTGTGAGGCTGTGAATTGATAAGCAGTAAACACATATTTGAAAAGCACAGTTTGTACAGTCCCGTCCCATTGGTCTAAAATGAATCTGTGAAAAAATACAGTATACTGCATTTACAGTGTTCATTTATATGCAATGGCACAAAATAGTGGTGGATGGCTGACAGACTCCAAAGCCCCAGTATACTTCAAAACAAACAAAGAACAGGGTACATATTTTGATTTTGGAGTGGGGAAACGGAAATACAAAAAAACGAGCCGCTTCACGATTTTCACTTTGGAATAACAAAGTCGGGAAACAAAACATGAATCCTCTTTGTACACTGACAAAAGCATCAAACACACAAACACAAATTTGCAGCATTCTAGCAGTTCCACAAGAGTGAATTAAGTGTATTGTACTTCAAATTATTTTGTATGTAAATGTATTATATACTATTTTATTTTTGACCAGTGTCCACATTTTGAGTTCCACCTTGTGTGCTGTTTTCTTGGTTGAAAATAAACCTATGCATTTCATCTTTGATTTTTTTTTTAAATGTAGTTTGCTGTTTAAATTGCGTATCCTTGTGACCTTCATTCCCATTGGCTGTTCATTGAGACTCACTCGGGTTTCAGTCTCAGTGAGCACTGGCTGCTCAACCCTACGCAGGGCTGACACAGTCAAACATGTTTGGAAGAATTTCTTCAGGCCAAACGGTCTGAGTGGGCATTCTCCAGCCCTTTCACACTAGAAGATAATCTGTGCAAACAGTCAGACCCAAGTGACCAAACAATGGCTGTGTTCCGTCAGTGTCTCAGCCTGAGTAGACGTTTTAAAACAGAATACATTACTGGATCTTGAAATGATGCTAATGAAAGGGTCAAAGATCTGGTTAGCTTCAAAACCCTACTCCTGTTTTGAACTGAACATAGACTGGTCTAGTGACGTACATGAAGGTGGCACCAAATACATTCTTTCTGTAGTGAATTTTAAGAATGTGTGTGTGATGTACTATCTTAAAACACAAGATCATAGTAATGTCCCCTCTCACTTATTGCTCATGTAACTGACACATCAAGCTTTCTACTCTGAAGCTAGTTTTATGACAACATACTGTCAATCCCCTTGACTATATACTATAATTGCTCAAATCTAACAGGAAATATAGCTTCAAGATTGCAGGAAAAACCACTGAGTGTGGGAGAAATGCCAAAAGGCTATATCTTTGTTTTAATAAGAAACAGGAAATAAGGTCAAATATGATGCAGCGGATCTATTCAAAATGTCTACGCGCTTCATTGGCGCCTGCTCTGAAAGATTTCCCTCAAGTGTGACACTACTGTCAATACAGTGTGCAGGAAACAATGCAAACTATATATAGCCCAAGAGGAAACACAAGTGCAACTGAAAAGAGGGGTTGAAATCATCTAACTATATTCACCAAATGTAAAGAAGCATCAAGAAAGATTGCTTCCTCTCCCGAAGGTGAATTTCATGGTCGTAAAGGAAGACAAAAGAAGAACAGGGCCAAGTCCATTAGGGGCTGCAAAGAGGAGTCCAGCTAAATGAAGGCTGCATGGTGAAAACATTTTTTCCCCATTTTCATGGAGAAAAAGAGATCTAGAGGCATTTAAGGAGATGCTTCAAGTGGTCTGAAGACTGGGGGTTGACAATATGAGATAAAATAAAAGGAAGTAGGCATGGGGTGGAGTGGGGATGCCTGGGGGAGAGCTGAGAGGGCAGTGAAGAGAGGGCTATCCTTCCAAGTGCAGCGCCATGGACTGCTTCCTTTTGACTTGCCCGGGGCCCAATTATCACTGGCCCACCAATATTCGGAAGAGAACTGTTAAAAAGGGGCGGAGGTATACAGCACATAGTAGGTTACGCAGTGCACCACCAGAGAGCAGTTTAAACTAGATAGTGAACGTACTGTAGCCGAAACAACATGCCATCATGAACAAATGCAGCACATTATACAATAAACAGTGGATTCTATTAACATGAATACTGTAGAATTGTTTTTATCAAGTCAGTGTAGACGGGTGGCCAAACTAATATAAAAACAATCTGTGTTAGAAGTAGATGTCTTCACCGGTCTATTTGGTTCCAATGAAACAGACAACCGACTTAGAACTCTAGTCAGGCCGGGTCAAAATCATATTCTGTCAAATCATTTCAGGTCAGGCCCTGCAATATTTCCCCAAGTCTCAGGTCTGTGTGTGTCAATATGTCTTAGCTTAGTGGATCCAAGCAGACTCAATAGCAGCTCTGATCTTCACAGAGAGCGTGAACTGAAGTGCAGGGATAATAAGGAACTATATAGCAAAGCTGCATCTTTATTGTAGTGCATCATACTCCTACCAGTGTTCTCTGTTTAGGCCTGACTTGGACAACTGTATTTTGGATCAGATCGCATTTGACGTGGCATCATCCCGGGGTTAATGCACAGACACCTTCGAAACCCATTGATCCAACACAACTTGGCATAGACACAATTCATAGTAGTAAACAGAGAAGTGAAGCTGGAGGTCGTTGACTCCCTGAGTAAAGCCAAAACAGTTGCCCTAACATGTGATGTCTGGACATCTAGAGCCATTCAATCATATGTGATGATAACCTCTCACTACATCTCTGAAGAGTAGTAATTGGAAAGTCATAGCAGATGTATCATTGCAGATTTGCTGGCGAGTGCATTTGGGGACGGGAGCATAACAGAGCAGATAATGTGTCTGACATGTCCATAGCTGCTCAGTATTATTATTCACGTTTACATTTTCATTATAGTTGTTTTAAAGCAGCAATGTGCAATATTTTCCACATAATAGAACCTATAAAAAGTACACATGCTTTCATAAGCCTTGATAATAATGGAGAGCCAATATTTGCTCTTAAATGTACATAGTTAAAATGCTCTTAATACAACAATAACACATTTATTATGTCTGTGTGTGTGTGCATGTTGTTAACTTTCCATTCCAAGATCCATTAAAAAATTACATTTATTTTTACATCTTTTCACATTTTGCATCATGATTCAATTGTTAAATCGTTATGAATCATAATCTTGATCGACTGTAAATCGTGTCTTGAGGTATTAGTCATTACCCGGCCCTTATATACACTCAGGTGTCAACCCAGCCAAGGAGAGAAATGATGGCCTGTTGAAAGAAAAGGCATGTTGACAGGTATCCTGCACCTGCCCTTTAATACAGCTCACATCCAGGCTATTTTTAATAGATAACAATAAGAACAAGACATGGGATGAAAGAGCCAATTCAGCCCCACCTACAAGCTAAATACGTACTATTGCCCTACATCAGTGTTCATTATATAAGTGTTTTAATCAGCAAACAGGCGGTGACACAGATACAATGCAAACAGAGGGTCCACTAAAACATATGAATTAATCAGTAATCACGAGGCCACTAATTGGGCCGCTGCCAAAAAAGAGTGCCTGTTTATTCCTGTTTGTTTCTTTCCACTTCTGTTGTTACAAGATGACAAGCTGGTTATCTTTGCTTTTCTGTTGAACCACTGGCCTGCTATGTTGTGCGTTTTGGTATCAGTCAGGTTGTTGGTCTTCTCTGAGTGTGTAGAGGACATCAAAATAAAAATATTATTATTGATCATTATATGCATCATTTGAGAAACATGTTATACTGCTGGTGGAATGAGTGACATCTGTTGAGTTACCTCAACCTGGAATTCAGAGGCCTTGTTACCACCGCTTGGTCACAAGAAAACAGTTTGAATTTATTGATTTAGATAAACCTTTGAAGTTGTACACATTATTTAATGAGTTGTGTTGACATAATAACATTGTTGTTGCTTGTAATCAACTGATATTGTTCAATATTGTTTGTAATTTCAACTCAAATTTCTCAAAACAAAATTCAAGTTGTAGTAACTTAATGAAATTAGCTTGATGACTTCATTTTTCTCCACCTTGAGTTCATGATAATGATGTGAGAGATCTTGGCTTTGTTGTTTCTAAAACTGGAGAGCACTTTTAAGGTGTCTTACAGATGTATTGATGATGTTGTTGTAGAGCTTCATTTGATCTCTCATTCAGCATCAGGTCCCATCATCAAAGACATTTTACAGTCCCGTTTAAGGAAGCACGATTGGGAGATTGATGAGTCTGTTGTGTCAGACATGGTGACAAAGCTTTGTGATGTCAACCCCTTTAACTCCACACTGAGAAGTGGCAGTCCACTTTCTTCTGCCTACAAGGGAGAGGCATAATTTAAGGAGAAATTTGCTGTGGTGGAACAAGTGGAGCATGTGCTCAGTAGGAAAGAAGATAGAAGCTTCCAATATGCCCCAGTTTCACATTTTGAGACAGAAGGAGATCCAGGATTTGATCTTGCATGACAGAGAAGCTCAAAGTAATCTGTAAATCTGCGTGGAAAACACCATTTCTGACCTTGTCCTTTCAGAATCGATTTTAAGTTAAATATACGAGTCAACTTTATTGTCGAGAATTTTGTACTGACCATACTTACTATAGTAATCATCTGGTGTGTGCATCAAACTCATGTAATCAAGAATGTTGAAGAATTGGTTGCTAAAATGTATTATTTTCACTCCAGAAGGTGAATATCTCAGGCAAATAACCCTAAAAATACCTGGATCTGGATCCAGATCCAGATATTTTTAACATTCCCCAGGAGGACATTCCCCTTCTACTATTACAATGTCAAGCCAATCCCAGTTATACACGCGGACAGACACACACACACACACGTATAAAGAAATGTAGACACACACAGAGCCCTTTACTACACCCTCTCCCCTCCGGGGGCAAAAGTAAAAGCATGTTTTCAATCTTCTGATTGACTGCAACCATGACAGGAATTCATAAGCTACTGGCAACCTAACTTTGTTCCACCTATGCTCTGCTCTCTGCCACATTTGCACGAGAGCACAAGTGACACAGTTGATCCAGGGCTGCTTCTGGGCTTCAGCTTTAGGTTCCCAGATTTTAAATGGGTCAGAATCCAAATGTATGTGCAGGTGGAGTAAAATTAAGAGAGCAGGCCAGAGAGAAGAGCCTCAGCGGTACAAGTATGCACTGGAGCACTGGACTTGATGAATCAACCTTACACAGTCCAACCTTGCGTAAATCAATCAGAATAGTCATGGTTGGTTCTCTACGTTATTCTGACCCCATGTCTAACCTTACACCTCAATGCCGTGTGTAATCCCACCCTACAGTCCCATACACAGCAAAGGGTAGTTGCTGAGATCTGGCTCGTTACCAAATGCTTCGGTTGATTGGAATTGCAGCTGACATTTTTACACATCTAACAGGCTGTTAAACACTCCTAACCAGATACAAAATGAGATGACAAAGACTGTCATCCAGACAGTAGACCACAATCTGCATCAGAATGACGGATCTGATCAGGGGACAAGGAAGATTCATTGTGGAAGCATTTAACCTGAAATACTGGTTTCAAGATACAAAGCTATGAATCTGCGAAGACATGGGAAAAGGATATACTGTACAGCAACAGTGAACCCGAGCAGGGACACCAGATAGAAGCAGTCTAGGAACAGTGAGAGGGGAGAAGGAACGCTCCTGTGCTTGGTTCAGGTCAGCGGTATGGAGCCATGTCCAACAGACACACTCTATACTGCTGCATTACTCTGCGAGTTAGCGCGGAGTGGGATGACTCCTGCTGAGAACAAGAGCACTTTATCTGGTTGATGTTGGGAAAATAGAAAATAATGGGAAACCGATAAGGTCATTAAAAGTAACATTTATCAGAAATAATGCGACAGTGGTTTTTGTAAGACCAGATCATGCAGCAGAATATGTGCTGAGGAAGATCACTGAGAGAGCCAACATCCACCTGTTCTGACCCAAGCATGACACGTGGATCTGTCTGTCCTCCTCATATCTGTCTGTCAGAGATGAGAGAAGTTTGTGTATTATTAATATTACTATTATTATACTAAAAATAACCGAAGTGTCTCAATTTTGTGGCAAAAAATATGATTTCAACATATTTTGTTCTCAATAAAAAGAATTGGAAATACCATTGATGAATTCTAAATGACAGTCAAATGCCATTGAGAGAATTGCTAATTTCACATTAAAATATTCAGGATAACTAGATTTAAAGAAAGTCTTGGCTTGAGGTTTGCAGCCATAGTGATCCATTCAACCCCTAACCCATCACTTCGGACCCCAACACTAAGACAACAATGGACAGAACAGATGGACAGTATGGGCATCCTTCCACCTATAAGTGATCACTGTACACAGTAGTCGGTGCATGCTGCTAAATAGTCCAATGGCTGTAGCAATGTAAGAAGCCCTCAGTAGGCCACAGAGATAATGCGGTTTTTGAGCCTCACACAAACACCAATTGAAGATGTGTTGCATGAATGAGTCATCTTAATCCAGCTGTCCACAGGGCTTGTATCTGATTAGCATACCCACGCTCAGACACCAGGAACCAATGTAAATATTGCAATAAAGCCCGTTGTAATAGTATCAACTCTTCCTCTTGGACAGGAACAAGTTTATTTTTTCAGACTTCAGCGATATTAGATGCATCCTAATATATATTCATGCAATTGTAATAGTTATTAAATATATCTGCATGGTAATTTATGTTGTAGCCACAGTCTTTCCTCCTATTTACTCCAATGCCATGCACTTTCATTTACTATTACATGCATCACAAGCATTTCTTTCTCCGTGTCTCTGTCTCTCAGATATACACACATACTTCCAAACACTGGCTATTGCTTTCAAATCACAAAAGAGATGATGCTCTGTTGAGTCTGCACAACAATCAAGTATTTTAATGCAGGATTTAAGAAAGAAAAAGCTACGTAAAACCTGCCTTAAGTGCATAAAATTACTGTGCGCAAAGTAATGAACCACAAATCTAAATCTAAAAAAAAGTTGGTATACTGTGTAAAATGCAATCAAACAAACAGGAAGTATACTGATTTGAAAAATGTTCTTTTACCTAAACAGAACAAATGAATGTTTTAACTGATGTACAATTTTGTAAAGCAGTGATCGGTAATATTCATGGACCTAGGTGGGACAGAATTGATGAATACTTTCACACATTGTGGTGTCGCTTTTCTCATCAGCTTCAGTTGCAGCAAACTTTGCCTCTTTCCTCCAACTTTGGTGTTTCTGCCACGTTGTGTTGAATCACCATGAAATAGATTGCAGAATTTAGCATAGCTTAGCACAAGGTCAGGTGCCACCTTTTACTACTTTGTGGAACAAACTCTTACATGATTTCTTTTCCAAATCAAGCATTTGGATATACACGATTAATCAGCTCTAGTAGAGCTTAATTATACGAAGATATAGTATTTTTGCCTCACGGGACAACCTACTATAAGATAGGCAACATATAGACCTCTGCAAGCAATGTAGCAAAGTTGACAAAAACATAGTAAATACAGTTTGGAGGTACTGTAGGTAAGAAGGTTTACTCTGCCGATGTGCTCACCATCTGTTCAGGTAGGCATAGGAAATGCTATTTCTTTAAGATGTTATTGAAGTGAACCTGAAGCTGAATACTGTGTAAGATGAAAGGAAGTAAAAAAAAAAACCTACAGGACAATGTGGTGAAGCACCCACAAGGGGGGTTGTCTGCTCAGCAAGGCTGAACGATTTGGTGCTCTGTAGACTGAAGCACCCCATTTGGCTAATGAAGTCCTGGACTGTCTTCACACCACACCCCCAGCACTCCACTATGAAATGTTCTACTCATGAAAGTAATGAAGCAGGGAGGGAGAAAGACTCTTCTGGCCACTGATAACCTCAGACTAAACTTGCAACCTTACGAGACAAGGGCCTAATATCTGGCCGTCAATCAGCCCCAGCATCCCTGGCTGGAGTGTTTAATTACAAGGATCAATTATTTACCAGCCTCCTCTTTCACTACTCAGTGCTCCCAAAAAAGGAGTGTAAAAAACAGTGTCAAGACCCAGAAGGAATTGTGACGGCAAAGTGACTACAGAGAAAACCGCACATTTCTTCTCCCAGATAGTTTACATTACTTAATGCTTTACATATTACAGACGAGTTGCAATTTAAAGACCTGCTAAACACATTCAGTGTTCATTGTCAAAAAGAAAATGTGTTAATGCATGTGTACCATCCATTCTACAATAAACACATCACATTTTGAACATACACTGCCTACAGCTGTGGGTGTAACTTTGTAAATAGTTGTGAAACTAAATAAGAGCATTTTAGCTCACTAAATCACGATCCAACAACACAGTCCACCAGCAACTTCAACAATGAATGTTAAATTAAGCCTTTATTATGATAAATACTATTAATTCAAAGAAAATGAAAATCTCTTATAATTAATAGCAAAGCCAGTCAGGGCAATAAATACAGTAAATACTCATATCTAAAATCAGGAGTCTTCACTCTTACAGGGCACGTGTCCTGTAAGAGTGTTCTCTTTATGATTCAACTACTGGAACTGCCTCTATTCCAGATTTATCCAAAAAGCCTATTCTAGCCTTCTGCTGGTGCAAACAGCAACTGCAAGGCTTTTAATTAATTCAAAGAGACAAGATCATGTTACCCCTTTGTCTCGCTTCACCTGGATGACGCTTGGAATATGCAGGGGATAAAGTTGGATAGAAAAAAAGGTTATTCAAGTGTATTTTAGATGTAGCGGTATGGTGTATGGTGGGCCAACAAAGCAGACATACAGTATATTAAATTGCATTATTACTTTTATTATCTATTACAACAGAAATTGATTGTGATTGTTTATTACCTGTAAATGCTTTTAGCCCAAGGGAGAAATGTGTTTCCTTCAAAGTGGCCCTGAATACAGATCTCATCTCAGATTCCCATCTGACATCTGATTGGTGCCATGAAGTTGATAAAAGCTTAGTGTGTACTGGATAAATTTGCACAAGCACTCATATTTTTTTTCCTCTCTAACAACCTCTGTTAAGCTGTGAATTTCCTCGCTATAAAAAATAGAATTTACAATAAAATGGAGTTCTACTACTACTTTCTCTTGTCACGCTACCGCATGCTTCTGTTCCCAATCACATCTCCATTTTGGAAAAAAACTTCTAAAGCAACAGCTGGCAGTGTGTTGTGTGATCATCTATCCATAGAATAAAGTGCCTCTTCATGTGTCCACAATACAGCTGACAAATAACTTCAATAACATGGTAGACCAAAGGGAATGGAAAAATACACCACTTAA
Source organism: Genypterus blacodes (assembly GCF_046128005.1). Lineage (NCBI taxonomy): Eukaryota > Metazoa > Chordata > Actinopteri > Ophidiiformes > Ophidiidae > Genypterus > Genypterus blacodes. Next base: position 3,156,306 of record NW_027466879.1, read on the forward strand.
TTAAGTCTGTTCGACTCCTCGAAAGGCCTTAACAGCGTACAACACCTGTGTTTTGTGCATTTTTGCGGTATTTTGCTGCTAGTTTCCCATTGCCATCGTAAGTCGGCTCTGTGCACTTGCTCAAGTTCAAGTGAGCGTGTTTGATATTTGCTACAACATGACAGTCACGCTTGTTGTACTTGTTTAATGAACGCAGACTGGGTGTGAATGTTTGCTTGAGGTGAGCGTTTTAGCCTTTTAAGGCGCAGAAGCTTCTGTGTATTGTGCAAAAATACATCTTCTGCCCCACCAGCCTCAGCAAATAATACCAATCCAACTTGAAGAGAGCTCAGAAACCTTCAGTGTATTTCACATTACAGCAAACAATTATTATTGACCTAATCCTGCTTTAAAGGATTTACTGTATCTGGGATTCTTACAGTGCTCCAAAAGAACAAGTTTAAAGCCTAGGGTCTCATTAATTCCACAAGGGGGAGTGAGTTGAGACTGAGATGTAGGAGTAGGCAGCTCGTTACTCTTGCTACAGGACAACAGGGTTTTTCCCCTGGATTCTCAGCTGATGGCTCATTAATCTGTTCTGGAGGAGGTCCCCCACGCAAGCAAGCCTGTACCAGTGGAGGACTCCTCATGCTTTGTCCCTTTCACACAGAACACCACAGTTCTTCACTTAAGCATTAGTAACACGGAGGCAATGAGGGGGTGGAAGAGGAGGGGAAGGAACAAGAAGGACATCACAAAGTCCTTCCCCCATCTTTTCGCAGCAGGTGTTTCCTAGAATAAACAAAATCGCAGAAAAGGGGGCCGATAAGTAGCACAGTTGACCATGCGTAAACATCTGTAAGAAACAAACTCTTGTGGCTTTAGAGGGACCAATGCCTATTGGGTGAAAGTCTTCCTGCACAATCAAATGAGGCTAGTAAGCATTTTTCCCACACTTAAGTCCAGCCTATTGTCAGAACCTCACCTACATAGTGGCAGTGAGGAAATCCTATGAATACCACCAGTGGTAGTAGTTTAGTTTAGCTTGAGCAATTAGCTCTGCTTCCACTTTCCAGGAAACTCTTCAACTTGTAGGCTTTCTTGCAAACTAAGAATGGCTACTAATTTTCAAAACCTGCAGGAAATAAGAACTTGTTGGACAGTGTTGCCGTTGCCAGAGAACACTACAGACAGGCTACAGGAAAACATGTTAGGGTGCTGCGGGAGATAAGAAGCACAGGCCTCAGTACACACAGGCTGTTTTCACCCATCTGCCACAGATACACTAAGGACACAGACGTTCATTTTCAATTCACCGCCTATACTTGATTCGTCAGAGCTCAGTAAAGGAGCGATGACTTCAACTGGAGGAGACAGGAGGGCAGCTCGGCCGTACTGTGGTTAGCGCTGTGTGAATAACGTGATCATAGACCGTAGACTTTGAGACTCCAGTCAGCGCCTCCAATCTTAAAAAACCTGCAAGCCTCCCTTAAAGGACACAGATGCTTTGTCTGACTCTGCCCTTCTGACTACTGACAGAGGTTTGTTTATACCTTTGGAGAATGCCCACACAAGGGTGACAGAGAGGGAAAGGGGCAGTGTGTGTCTCTGCGTTTTAAACAGGGATATTATTACAAGCTGAATGGCAAGTTAATAATTTTATCAGAGGCCAATGCCCCCTGATTGACCCACGGGATGGGGGATTCCGCCACCTTCCGACTCTCTGAAAGGCATGTTGGGTGAAGCATAAAGCGGAACTAGCACTGGCAGCAATACGTGTCAGAGGTGTTTATTTGTCTGTCAGTTTACAACAACACTGCCAACGTCAAGGCCCAAACACCTATGGCCAGATTTACTAAGCGTATTGCAGGGCTTTTACAGGAAAACACTGTTTGTCCGTATTTACCCTTGTGACACACCGGGGATTTGCGCTCATAAGATGTGCGGGTTTGTGTTAATCCATGTGAAGCCGCAAAAAGAATGGGAGGAGAGAATGGAAACGTATGCATCTGCCTCACTAGGACTGATTCATTAGGCTGGTCACTATTGCGGCAACGGTAAGGCTATCATACATCATAAATACTGTTTTTGAAAAGCAGGTGTGTTGCGGCCCTAGATTGCATAGCAACTGTTGTCATTCTTAGGAGGAGAGTGTTTCTGAATAGAATATTGATGAATCTGCTGCCGCTTCTAATTTGTAATCTTTTGCATCGTCTAGCAAACATTTCTATTTCTTCTTTCAGTTTTTACATTTGATATGAATAGTCTTGGGGATGTTAATGAGAAAAAAGTCATCCTTTACAATTACTTATAACTCGACTTGAAGAAGCATGATGGAGCAGAACTAGAAGTCCAAGTTTCTTTGGCATAACATGGCAGCACCCATGAATAAAAAACAAATCCAATCAAATCATCAAATATCTATCTTAAACCTATTACGCATGAAACGCTTACTGTAGGCTCAGTATGTTCTGCTACCTATATGCACATTTACAACTGTGTGGGAGGTGGCAGAACATTGAAACGCTTCTTGTACACATATTGGTCTAATTTCAAGTACTACATTTAGACTGCCATTACCAACGAGATCAACTACGTATTGTTAAACACTGAATTACTTACCAGCCACTCAAATTATTCACTTGAGTGCCTTCAATGGGCATTTGTTTCATATCAACTGTAGGTTTTCCTCACTGTTACTGATTTGCCAGTGACACCATCACTTAACAACAACAAATGTGACTGGCTGGCTAAATGGCAGCTCTGTGAGAGAGCGGTGTCAGAAATACAGACCTCTGACTGAGAATGATAGAGCATCAGGCTGTTTTTACAGAGTAATAATCCAGCCACACGGTTGTTTAATATGAAGATTTGATGGCACCCTAATAAACCTCTGATTTCACTGTGGTTACAAAATGAATAAAAGTGTAAACAGTAGGTTACATGTGTTATAAATCATCACGGAAATTAATAAATGAATGACTGAACATCCACAGGAGAGCAAAATCTACATCATAAATACTGACGCTTCCTCAGGATGTCACATTAATGACAGTCTACAAAATGTACAAAAACAAAATCTATCAAACGGTTTTTAGTAGCATCTGATTGGCAAGCTGTCTTGGGACAGTTGGCAAATGGGCGGGCAGCGGAGGAGTTTAGAGGTGCTAAAGTTCAGGCAGGAGCGTTGCAGCACCCTGTGTCCTGCCAACAGCCTTACAGTGGCGCAATTCCTGACTAAGTTGTTGACCCGTGGCCCCCACCTATCTTGTCCATGCATTATATTGGGGGGGGGGGGCATTAATTCCCCTCCTGTGCTGCCTGCCACACCAGAAGGCTTTTGGCTCATCTGTCCTGATAGTACATCTATCTAATGAAAGCCAAGATACTGCCATGTCCAGTTCATGTGTGCGTACAAGAATTTGTTAAACGTGTGTGAATAGAAATTTGCCTTGGCAACAAACCACTCAGTAAAGAGAATAGAATAAGCACATACTGATTTCATTAGTTTCCTTCAAAGGTGCTGTGGTATCTATAATAAGGTAATAAAGGCAGTGCTTCGGGGGGACAATACTATTGTTAAATTCTGTAAATGTCCTTAAATGTTGTTGTAAAAAACAAATACCAAGCTAATGCGTGATATTTTGACCTGGACCTGAAAGCTAAATTGGGTTGCAAGCTGTTTGCCTGTAAAGTGGTGTAGCAGCAAAAGGGACATGTCAAATCAGCAAAGGAAACCTAAATTCTCTGCTTTAGAGCTGTGCTCTTCAAGACACGTCTGTGTGTTTGTTGGAGTCCAGACGCATGGGAGGTGGCGAGTGCACTGTGAAGTGTTTGTGTCTGTGACAGACGCAGAGCGGGGGGGCTAAAAAGAGACGCAGATCCACTAGAATCCATGAAAGATCAGATCAACACTCAACATTTATATTAGCTGAATGATCAACTGAGTTGGCTTAGAGATTAGATATATTGATTACTAACAAGCATGAACCAAATACAGTTTATCACCCAGATTTCATACTGAAATTTACCACTAGACTGACACAGGTCTGGATTTGTGCAGGCCAATGCGTTTCACGAATAGCTTCCCTGACATGCAAATGATAAAATACTAAAGTAACCCCCTTTTTCAGGGTTAACAAGTAAATAGGTACTCCCCACATCACATTCCATCAATAAGAGGTGCCACAAAGATGTGATCTTATACACTGAAAAGGTTGAGGATTCCTATCAAGATGTAAAGATAATTTCTCCAAATTCTACAAAAACATTTTTAAAAGTTACACCTACGGTATGTTTAAGGGGCATGTTTTACGAGTGTATTACCACCAACGGGCTGTACTCAAGCCAATGCCAAACAATGGAACAGAGTCTATAATAAACAACACTCTGCTAGGACACACACACTGTCTAGCGAGAAGCTTACCTGTATCTAACATTACAGCTGTCCATTTGTTGGGCTCACAGCCAATAGGACTTTAAATAAGATGTACAGGGGGTATAGAGGAATGAATACTGGGGAAAGTGAGACAATCTGTAATCTAAATGAGATAGTGCCTGCTGTGTCACCCTAATTCCTAATGAAAACAATGAATTCCTTAAGAATAATGCAGCCTTGTAGTAGTGATAATTATTATTATACAACTACTACAAGAGCAATGTTATCATGGGTTACATTGTGGGACCTTTGTGGGACTAATACATATAGGTTCAACCACTGTGATGCCTTCACAGTATCTAAAACCTTGCAGCAAAGAACAAAAGCACAAACCTTACCTGACCTGGTCGGATGTCTAGGTAATGAAGCACCTCGTTAAGCATGACAGGTGTGTGAGGAGGCCTTTCAGTTGAAAAAGAGTCCAGGGAACCAGGGCCAGAGGAGGCACCAGCTGTAGAAGAGTGTACACTGAACTTACAGGACATCCAGACTCTCAAAGCAGCCAGATTTGTTTTCCATGACCGTGGGTTGGTGCGGACAGGGACAGAGCAAATCATTATTTTACTCTGACGAAGATCTAAGGAAAAAAAAGATATGAAATGAAGAAGAGGAAACTGAAACATTTACCACAATTAAAAATAAATGTGTTTATAAGGAAATGCTAAATTATTGAACAATGCTGGTGATCAATAAACTGAGACTTTGAGGCTATTTTGTAATGTTTTTTATCATTCTGACAGTCTCAGATTAGGGGTTTGCAAGGTCCACTGAGGAATCTTCCAGAAGTACCACTCGAGATGAGGGTACGCTTTAAGTATTCAGAGTGTCTGGTTTAATCCTGCAGATGTGTCCTCTCAGTGTTTCTAGGTTTTATGAACTGTACAGTCGATTTTTTTGCTCCATGCCATGAATGTAAACCTGAGGTGAGGGCCCTATTTGCTGAATTTAGAAAGGAGCAATGCAAGCCATATGCCCACTACAACAAAGTCCACTGAATAAATTTACAGGCTCACTAAATCTACATTTTGGCATTCTACTTGAACAATATTGCCAGCACCAGGTTACAAAGTTAGACATCTGGTTAAAAAGGTACTCAGATGTTTCCTGGCAACAAGATGTATTTAAAATTAGAGCTCAGTTAATGATATATGGCTCCGATAAAACAGACATTTATGTAGGAGCTAGAGGAGTCCTGAATGTGGCATTGGTGAATGGCTGCAGTTAGATTTTATGTCATAGCTGAAACATTAATTAAGATCAGGGTACCTCTTTGTTAACATTACCATTGTGGGCTGTCGACAAATCACAATTTTACACCCTGAGAGAAAGTAAGGTGCTATTTGGTGGAAAACAGAAACAATTAGCAAATAGCCACCTGCCTATTCTTTATAACATCTTATCATGTGCAGTGGACTGGGCTGAAGTGCACAGCTTTCAAGAGACAGGGTACCTCCTGACACATTCAAGGGACAGGGTACATCCTGACACATTCAAGGGACAGGGTACATCCTGACACATTCAAGGGACAGGGGACATCCTGGACGGGTCATGAGTCTATTATTCACAGAAGATGCTCATTCACACCTCCAGGCCATATAGGGTTTACAGGTCACCTGACATGCATGAACTGTGTTAAGAAACCAGAAACTTGAAATAAACCCACACAAAATTGTGGAGAACATCCAAACTGCACACAGAAAGGCCCAGAATGGATTTGACCACCGGACATTTCTGAGGTATAACAACAGTGCAAACCAGTGTTCAACTGTGGTGGCAGTGGACTTACCATCATCAATTTACCACGTTGAAGCCATATTGGCAAAATGTCTGCTTGTGTCATCCAATTTGAATTACACTAAGAGTAGATTTCTAAAATATTTTATGTTCCATGACATGATGCTACTCAGATTGGTCTATAGTGGCTTATGTGCGCCTCTGTTCTGCCCCTAGTGCCATATAGAGTGTAATATACGCTACAAACAGAAACTGCTCACATAAATGTTCATTTAGGGGGGGGGGGGTCTGTCAGTGACACATAATTCCTAGCTACACCCCTGACTTCGATCACCATGGCGAGGAACGCTGGGGAAAGGGAAAGAAATAAAGTAGATTCACCGCAGCTGGTTCATAAGATAATATTTAACTTAATACGTGTATGTATACTATACAATACCACAACAAACCATGACGATGGCTGAAAGGCGGATAGACTGCTAGTTTGACCACTAATGCTAACGCCTGACAATCATGGTAGCGTATGGGGGCTGCACGTTAGTCACGAAGGAACTCGCCATGTAGCGTTCAGTGTATTTTGGTTGTGTGTTTTCGAAAAGAGGTCACGTGTGGCGTTGCTTACTTTAATCAAACATCTCTGACAGTAGCGGCTAACGTGAAGAAGCACGTTTTACAACACCAAACACCGATGCAGTCGATGCTGCCAGTGTGAGGCCTGTACATGATGGCCGCCTGCAATTGCAACTGACGCGAGCCATCGATCACACAGACTGGGAATGTGCATTAAAGAGACGCTATTTCGGCGTTGTTGTAGCGGCTGTGACTGTGAGAAACGTGTCGACACTGCAGGGAGTTTAGCTGCAGGCTTACCGTGACCGCTGCCTGCTTGCGTCGTTGTTGACCCCGCCCCCCAGCTGCCGCAACGCTCCTGCGTCACTCCCGACGGACCAATCACCGTCGAGCTGCATCCAATCTAAAGCGACAGAAGAAACGTGTGGGGGTTTGAAAATATTGGCGCTTGCGCTAGCTTGTCATCTCACTTAGCTAACGCGCTAGCCGTTACAGCTGGATTTGCCCCACAAAATAACGGTGTTCCGTCAATGAAGTGATAGTTGGCCTTTGTTTGTTAAAGGTAAGACAAACACAATAAAGCAGCGTATTAAACATAAACCCGCCGAAGCTACTTTAAGCTGCGGTACATTAGGGCACTGTAGCTGTACGGAAGCTAGCCGAGTTTCCTTACCAAGGCTAAGATGTCGTTGCTTTGTTTTTTGTTGTCATATCCCGGCGTTTCATGGTTAGAATAGCATATACTTTTATCTCCTTAGCTATATTTATCTTGCACACAAGTAGTTTCGTTCCAGTGTTGAGCTACATTGTCACTCCGGGGTGATTTTAAAGGAGCAATATAGTTAACCGTTCAGCTAAACGTGTTCAATGATTAATAAGTTGGCAATAACACTATAAACATATCCTGCCATACACTTATATACACCCTACAATCCAGTATGATGTAAATACGAGAGCCCTGCAATGAATAATGTCTTTGTAATAAGGATTATAAGGTTTTTGTTTTGATACTGTCAGGGTGTTGTCATGGTATCAGTCAAATTTTAAAGTGTTCCGTGCCTCGTTTGGTGGTCGACAAAAAATCTACAACACCATGATCCCAAAGATTTACATTTATGGGGGGAATAAAGATCCAAAGCAGCTTATATGGTCATTAAACTGATTTCATAAAAGGCTCTTCTGGCCATCATCCTACACTGATGTTTAATGTTGGAACCAAATGTGGTGTAAGCTGTGTTTAAGTCAGTCATAACCTTTCTGGATATGAAGGTACTTCAGGATCATGAAGCAATATCAGTTACTGTCTTGAAATCTGTCAAAGCTGAGGGCGACTGGTATTAAATACATTCCAAAGAAATACGAAATAAAGCAATCCTCCACCAGCTGCTGGTGTGTTTGTAAAATGCTTGCTGTTTTAATACGTGAACTCTATCTCAAACCCTGTGTTTGTATTTTACAGCAACACTCCAGAGTGACTGAAGAGGGTCCACGATGGCGAGCGATGTCTGCAGCCACGTGAAGGTGGTGGTCCGGGTGAGGCCAGACAACGACAGCGAAAAGTCTGACCAATACAGAAATGTGGTCCAAGTTGTGGATAACCACATGCTTATATTTGACCCCAAAGAAGAACAGATGGCATGTTTTGGGTCACGGCGAGGACGGAACATTAACAAGAGGGCCAACAAAGATCTTAAATTTGTGTTTGACCACGTCTTTGGAGAGAACTCTACACAAATTGATATCTTTGAGAACACTACTAAAGGGATCCTGGACAGTGTGATGAATGGGTTCAACTGCACAGGTAAGGGAGTCATGGATACAAACTGTGTGAAAGCTTCTCAAGGCAGCCATATATGTTGGCAGTCCCATCTCGGTGGTAGCTGGGGCACTGTAGAAGAAATGCTCAGTCTAGACAATATTGCACAAAGTTATTCTTCTTTAAAACACTTGGGCGACCATATTTGGCCTTGGTTGTTTGGTGACCTGTTATTTTACCACAACAGTATAAGACGGGAAGTTTAGAAAAGTATGATTATATTTCCACATGCTTTTGTGATATCATGTACAAATGTTCAATTGTTCCCCAAAGAACAAACAAAGCCACATTAACTGTTCTCAAAGTAAATTAATTGGAAATCATCCCATCATTCTCAGTACAAATGTTTGATATTGTAGGGAGTATGCTTATTGCAAAGTTATGACAAATTTCTAATTGACACAATTGTAATTGGTGCTGTCATTACCCAAACTACATTATATGGTAGTATTTTGTGTTCTTTTCAAATATGATAGTGTTTGCCTACGGAGCCACTGGAGCAGGCAAGACACACACCATGTTAGGTTCCCAGGACGACCCCGGGGTTATGTACCGCACTATGACAGAACTGTTCAAACGCATGGATGATGCCAAGGAGGAGAAAGAGTTTACTGTTGCCTTCTCATACCTGGAGGTGAATATTGGAATTAAAACATTTTATGGATTTTTTTGCTTTATCCACATTTCTGACTTTATCTCAGATTTTGGTTGATCATCTCTCTTTAGATTGTTCTCTGTTAAAGGAAATCAAAACTGCCATCATTCATTTCAGAATGTGTAGAGTGGATTGTTAGTTTTGACACGCTATAGGATGTTCTTTGATCGTTAATTCACATGGCTTTTATCTAAAGGCGATGCTGGAGTTGAATGGGAAAGTATTCTCTAGTGTTTCATACATCCTTTGTCATGTACGGTGTATCTTTGTGTGTATCTCATTTATGTTTCAGCACACTTGCCTGATATGATCTAAACCTGATCTGAAAGCTTTATCTTGACCGTATCAATGACAGTGCTTTCATGGATGTCGCTGCTTGTAGTCATACATGTCGCCTTTTTTTTCAGGTTTACAATGAACAGATTAGAGACCTGCTGGCTAATGCAGGTCCACTTGCTGTAAGAGACGACAGTTCAAAAGGAGTGGTGGTCCAAGGCCTCACATTGCATCAGGTGCGTCATACCGTGTATCATACACACTGCCACACAACATGCAGTATTACAGGCTTTAAAGAAACACTCCTGCCATTTAGAGAACCGTCTATGCCCAGGTTATATGTTTTTTTTATGACATGTGATATAACATTGATTTTATTTGCGCAACACAAGCATATTTACAGAAATTATTATTGGCCAGATGAAGAAGATGTGTAGCCAACTAAAGTATCAAATGGAATTTCTCTGTTAATGTACAATTATTGCCATTTTTGCCAACGCTGATATTATTTACAGCTTCTTATGTGATTCCAAATGTCATAATTGTCTCTTTCTTTCTTTACAGCCCAAATCAGCAGCACACATTCTCGATGCTTTAGATTCTGGTAATCGAAACAGGACACAGCACCCCACTGACATGAACGCCACCTCCTCCAGGTCCCATGCTGTATTTCAGGTATTTTAGTTAAATGTTGTCTTCTGTCTGTCTTACATAAATCCCAGAGGGCGATTGTGTTACAGCACGAAGCCATGACACCAAAGCAACAGTAACACAAAATACTATCATTAAAATGACAACAACCTAGAAATCTCAAACAAGCTCAGTGGGTCAGATGTGAACATTCCTAAGAAAGTTTTATTTAGCGGATTAATTTCGGTCTGGATCAAAGCATGTTGGTCCCACTTGTTCCTGGGCCGAGGTGCCCTATGAGACATACAGGAAGGAGGAGCAGGGAATGCAGCACAGGAGATGGTTTCAGTCTGCTGCTGTCTGTGTTCATGTGTGCTGCCAGTTTCTCTCAAACAAATCTCATAAATCATTTGTCTCAAAGACAGAACATAAATCCTACCCATTGTGTAATTTCTAAGTAATTCTGAGATTGTCGTGCACCGCCTCTGCGTTTTCATCAAACTGCAATTTGTTGCCCATAATTCTGTCAGCGTGGTGACGTCAGTTCTTCTGCCTTCTGGGAGTGAAGCAGTGTGGCGTCACAGAGTGACGTGGGTCTTTTCACCCAGGAGACTTCAGTTAGCAGTGCTGCCACAAACAGATTCCTTGTTTTGTGTGACCGGACAAAAATTCAGTGCAGCAATCTGTCTATGATTCACAATCCAGACTGAAGAAATTCTGCAGTCTGACGAATTCAGTGATTCTACCAGTCAGTAAATCATGTTTTGTTTTGTTTTGTTTGTGTTTGGTAGCAAGAAATACAGTATGTCCTGTTTGTGTCATGTGTCCAGTCAGCGTCTGTGCTGGAAAACAAATAGTTAAAGCTATAATTATTAGCTGTTACTATTGTAAACACTCAAAGCTGTTTTAAATGTATTTTGTAATTTAATAACCTGGCAATGGTAAGCTGGTTACCTCCCTATAAGACGTGTATGTGAAATAGTTTTTGGTAGTTGATGGATTGTGTAGGCGTGGGGTCATAATGTTCACACTCTCAGGTTGCATCTGAGGAGTGTGAATGTATTTACTTACTTACAATAATCTTCTTTCAAACTTTACTTGTGTCTCAGTGTAAACATGATGCAAAGCCTGGACCCCATATGAACCTATATGCTTCATATGCACAACATTCACTGTGTGCTCCTCTTTGCTCTAGATTTATCTGAGGCAGCAGGACAAAACTGCCAGCCTCAATCCCAATGTGTGTGTTGCCAAAATGAGCCTGATTGATCTGGCAGGGTCGGAGCGAGCCAGCGCCACCAACGCCAAAGGGGCACGTTTACGGGAAGGCGCTAACATCAATCGCTCACTCCTGGCCCTTGGAAATGTTATCAATGCTCTTGCTAACTCCAAGGTGAGTTAAAACAGCTGTTGATAACATGTGTACTGTTATACTTTATTATTGTGTCGTTGTTGTCGTCTCCCCTCATTTTCACAATCACAAAACATTTATAAACAGTGATAACACAAGTACGTCCGTACAAAGACACACAAGCTGGGAATATGCAGTCATTTGATTTAAAATGTAATTCCAATCAAAAACATTGCTTATTTGTTACTACTATTTGTATTTTGTGTTAAAGCATATTTCTATGTACATATTTTATTGATGATTAATACAAAATAATGTTGAATCGCGTGTTTAGACTAATTTAAGTGAGGTTTGTAGGGAGTTTAAAGCGAAGCACTTGTCCTCCATATGAAGCCGCCTGAGCCGTGCAGAGGTAACTCAGTATTTGGGTATTATTTCATTCCAGTTGCATACATTAACCTGTCAGGCAGTCTTCTCATTTTACCCGCCAGTCCCAGGAGATGAGGAGCAAGCAGGCCACATGCATTTAGGAAATTCTGTGCAAAGTACTACTGCCGTGTTGAAATGTGATCCATCTTCACCGCGTTACTTCATTCTCAGGACAAAACCTTACTCTTTCCTAGACGCTGTTGTCGGCACGATACGGTAAACGACGGCTCTTGAGTTGTGCACTTGTAACTCAACGTTGTCCCGTAATCTTGTCAGCCCACAACACCACACCCCAGTCACCCCTGCTTGTTGGTGTCCCAGTGTTTACTGTAGACAGACAAGGAATTCATGGTGTAGCCATTGTTTACAGGAAAGAATGCCCCCACTTGTGTCTGAGCTGACACGCTATCCACATGAATGAAAAGAATGTCTGCTACTACTGTTCATCTAGTTCACTATGTCACTTCTGTGCCATGCCGCACAATTTTTTTGTTGTAACATGTTAGCCTTAGGCCATGTCCACGCTAAATCAGATACATTTGTACATGCATCCTTCTCTGGCAATTTCTGACCTCTGTCCACACAAAAGTGGGGTTTTCCACCAATGAAAGTGGAGCTTTTCAAAGACACTCGCCACAGTAGACAAGTTTGAAAGCATTGATTTCTCCTTTTATGGAATACGTAGCTTTGCAGAAATGCTTAAGTGCAAAGTAAGAACCCGAGGCAACAAAATAGAAGTTCAACCGTACTGAGGTCAAGTAAAGTCCTGATAATCTTCAGTGCAGACGTTTCTGTCTGTCCAAACAGTTGACATGTTCAACCCTGTTCCTAAGCAAATAGTGGCTGCAGTCAGCAATGCTGTTGTTCAGAAGAGGAGAGATCAGAAGAGTGGGAACGATTCACTTTTAACATCATGTAGACGGGAAGGTTTCAGGGAACTATCTGGAACTGATAGTGTACAAGAACCTCATATGTATGCGTTATTGTGTACATTGGTATATCTGATGAACCCAGCATTGTTGTTTTGTTAGTTATTTAGCGGCCTCCTGACTTCTCCCATTCACATTAGTGCAAGTCTATTCACTCAGCTGTTATTGTGGGGCTCATTTTACATTTGATCTGGGACAGAGTTTGGGTGAAAGATCAAAATTGTAAAAGCAAAAAAATTAAAATGATCATTTTAATTCTGATGAAAGGAGGGTTTCTTTTCAATAGGCGTTGAAAGAATAAGTTAGAATTCCTGGTCTGATTAAATGTAGAATTACAACTGGCACAGCACTCCTAGGCGTCCTGCTTGGAACCTGACCTGAACTTTAACTAACATCTTTGAATCCAGATGTAGGCTTAGGTTCTGTCCAGAGAGACGCACATATGCTGCTGTGAACCCCAGAAGAGATTATTTTACACTCCCATGTTACTTTAACTTTTGTGTGACTTTCATATATCCCACAGTTCATGAGACTGTGCCTCACCAAAGCAGATGCAGCTTGTCTTTGCCCTTATTAGAAGCTGAACTGTGTTCTCAGACCAGCTGCAGACTGCACACCAGCGTTGTGGATGTTTTCTGCTTTGTAGATCTGGCTAACACTGAAATACATTCTCCATACTGAGTTCTGTTCCCTGTTGGGGTTTTTTAGACTCCAACAAATTGTGTAGGCTGAATAAAGCTCTTATTTTGGCGCATTACCTTATGGAGAATACATATTAAAGCACACCTCTCAGGTTTTATTCATACATTGGAACCATTTGTTTGATTTGTTCTTTGCATTTTCTGATGCATGTACGCTTTTCCTGAACATGCAATGGTCTTACTAATGTGAACTTGTATCTTCTGTTTCAGAGTAAGAAAGCCCACATACCATACAGGGACAGCAAGTTGACACGACTACTTAAAGACTCCCTGGGAGGCAACTGCAGGACAGTCATGATTGCCAATGTTAGCCCCTCGTCCAAGTCATACGATGACAGCCACAACACGCTGAAGTATGCCAACAGAGCCAAGGAGATCAAGACTTTGGTGAGTCAATGTTGAATTTGTTGCGTTTACTGTGAAGGTAAATTGTAAACTAATCGTTGGACTGCTTGGATTACTGTTACACAAACAATTTCAACCAATGGAAATGAAAAGGTGATAAGTTCTCTCTTTCTCTACATTTTCCTAAATATTTTTCAGCTGAAGAGTAATGTTGTCAGCCTTGACAGCCACATCGGCCAGTATGGAGTGATATGTGAAAAGCAACGACAAGAGGTAATGCAAAGCTACCAGTGCTACTGGGTAGAATTGTTTGCATTGCATGTCTCCAAACATTTCTTTTTAAAACAGCGGAAAGTTGTCAGTCACTGACTAGTGTTTTTATTTTTATTTCAAATTTCTAAAGATTCTACAGTTGAAGCAGAAACTGAAAGAATGTGAAGAGAGGAACAAGGTGCCTGGAGCTCTGAGCGTGATTCCTTCGCAGAATCAAGAAGAGTGCAAAAGGTAAGCGTTTATGATTACTGCATAAACCACTTAACATTTGGTCTACATATCATGGACAAGTTAGATTTTATGTGATTTCTTGTTTCAGGATGTATCCAGATTAGGAATATAATGTATTTGGATGAGCCTGAAACTTTCATTTAAAAGATATTTCTTACCTATTTCCTGTGCATGTTTTAGCTGTGGCCTATATGAAATAAACGGCCATAACTCTTGTCCTGCACACACTGTGCAATTCCAACCAAACTAAGCATCCCTGCAGAATGTTATGGCGTGTGGTTTATTGGTGATGTTACACCAGTTTCAATGGACACAATTCAGTTATCTGTCTGACTCAGTGTAAACTTTATACAAATCATCCCTCCGACCTCTATCGAAGCCTTCTTCAAGATGTTGGTATTGTTTAAGAATCATTCACTACATTTTGTATTATACGAGGAGTACATTTAGAGGTGTATAGGTATGGACTGTGCATGTGATAGTTTATTTTTGATGTTGTATTATGCATATCATACATGAGCCCATGGAGTCCTGTTGAAGGCATACAGTGGCATCTGTCGGAGTACTCATGTTGGGGCGGGGGAATGGAAAAGCTGAATGAGTCTCACTCCCACACATTTCATTCACTGGCATCAGAATTCACAACTCGCACAGTGAGAAGCTCAAAAGAGAGACTGCACGCTTCTCACACTATTAAAAATTCAGCAGTCTAGCAAGGCCACAACGTCTCCTACGTCACTGGGGTTACATTGAAGAGTGCAGTCACATTTCAACGACAGCTCTCCAGTCTTATTTACCTGCATGCCTCCTCGCCTGTCTCCTCTGGCTTAGACTTTACCAGACAATCACGTCCAATCTCCTAAATGCATTCAATGCCATCATCCCATCCTGAACTACTGAAGGCCTGTAATGTAACAGATTCCTATCTGACAAAATGATTTCAATCATCTTAATCTTCAAATATCTGATGTGATTATTTGACTTATTTTCACATTGTCAGTTTTCATTTTAATGATAACCAGAGTAAAATCATTTAAAAACAACAAAAACTATTTAGAAACAATTGGTGGACTTTTTAGGCTTAATACACAAAGCAGACATTTGTGAGAGCCTTTGCCACAGTAAATGCTGCTTCTCTGCTTATGTGGAGATTTGATACATGTGACGCCTCAAATCACATCTGTCCTCAATCCCCGAATCTGCTTTTTTTTTTTTTGTAAAGCTGGTGTTATATCATCTTTTTAAGCTTTTTGTGTAGACTTAACAATTGTAGAAGGAGTCTTTGGTTGACTTCACCCTTCGGTAGAATCTTTGTGCCGATTCCTTTTTTACAAGCACCACTGATGAGAACTTGACATTTCTTTTGAGGTAACTTGTGTTTCCCCATTAATAATATACCTGTCTCTCAGGTTTTAAATGTTATTAAATTTTTTCTTGGTTGTAGAGCTCTTGTTTACATTTGAGTCACCACTTTGAGATTATGAAATGAAAGTGTCATTGTTAATAAATCCTCAAAACGGTCTTCAATCGATTCATCTACTATGACGCTCAAATTTCCTAATGCAGCTTTTTTAAGGCCAGTAAGAAAGGCGAGGGTAGTGTGGTGAAGGCTGTGGTATTTGAACAGCACTCTTTTCTCTCTCTAGGGTGTCCGAAGCTCTGCAGCGAATCTTCTCTAGCCGGGCAGAAATCAGGAGAGAACAGCTGGATCTGGAGAGACAACTGAAGGAGAATGAGCTGCGCCAGCGCTACAGCGAGGAGGACTACCTGCAGGTCCAATGTTTCTGTGCCAAAGAAAAGACTGAGAAGGTAACTGATGCTTATGCTGCTATGCACAGATTCCTTCATCCCTGGAAACAAGCCACAACTGCTGAGTCATCGTTTCACTTGTTCTCTGTTCTTCATAGTTATTTTAGCCTTGCATCTGCATTTAGTTACTGGTAGCAGGTAAGTGGTAATGTGTGGGTTAGGGGGAATCTGATCACAAACCCTGGGGGGAATATTTGCTTTAAACTCAGCTAGCAACTTTCATTAATGCCACAGTATTCTTCTTGTAAAGCGCCTGTCAGATCGTTAGAGAGGCTGGAATATTTGGAGGGCCTGCATCCAAAAAGTGTAACTTTATGAAATCTATCATGCTGGAATTGGCATGTATGGGGAAATCTGACATGTGTTAGGGGTTTTAATTGCCCTCCCAATGTTTCTTCTCGCTTGACCTCCAAGGAATGAAATGACGATGTTCAGCATAATCCCTGTTTATATCCCCATTTTTAATGTGCGAAGATTACAAAAAACACCTACTATTCCTTAGAACAACCCTTCCCTTCACCTAAAGTGAAAGTTTCTGCCATAATCCCTGTTTAAATGATGAATCACATTGAGATTATAACAGCAAAGACACACTCACACCACCCCCCACTCTAATATATACAATTATTGCTACCATGACAGTGATGTTATAAACAATATTAACACTGAAAAATCCTGCTAGAATTAAACAAAAATGTCAGCAAAATCTGCTGCACACAGACTAATATGTGTGTATCATTTAATGTTGAATATAAACAGTTGAGTGTGCTATCTCCGTGCGTGTACATCATGTACATCAACATTTGTTTCACCCATGAAGCCAAGAGAACCTTGAGGGAGAAGGGGAGCAGCTGAAAACTGATTTGGGCATTGACTGCCATGGCAACAAAGTTGTGAAGCATTTACGTCAGCCCTGGTTTTTATGCTTCATTGTGAACTCTGAGCCTCCGACAGACATATGGGGATAAATTTGATGTATTGTAAACGCTCTGAGACCACAGTCCACATGTCCACTTGATTACATGTATTAAGCATAGAAGAGATTATTTTAAGATTAAAATACTGGAAATGTAATACTGAATTCTGAACAAATGCTCAAAGTTTTAAACTTTCCCTCTTCAATGAATACATTTTTGGACATGTGTATTGTTTCTTCCAGCTATGATGATACAATAAACTACTTATCATAATTACTATTATTTAGGTTGCACCATTGCATCATACTACAACTAACACTTTGACAGTGTTTCACACACTGACTGTCATTTGTTTTGTTGTTTCTGAAAGGCCACTTGTAAGTACGAGCGGAAGATCGCCAGTTTACGCACACAGCAGCAGCACATCTGCAAGCGTTTGAAGGAGGCAAAAATACGATTTGTGGACAACGACAACTGGCTTCACCGCGTAGAGAACGAGATGAAGCTGCTGAAGTCGAATGATCAGAGCTCAGAGGTCAGTAGCATTCTGTTAGAGGGGACAATGTTTTCAATATACTTAATTCATTTAAGAAAATTATATGTATTTATTTGTGTATGAGCATGGGTGTGTGAGTGTGTGTGTGTGTGTGTGTGTGTATATAATTAGAATATTATAAATATGCTACAAAGTCTTATCCAGGCAGTTGAGGTTATTGCAGCCTAATTTTTAGCTCATCTAAATTCTTTTTCATTCCTGGTAATTAATTGTAACTCTGGAAACATGAAACATATGCTGTAACGGTAAAAACAAGATTTCCTGCAATAAGACAATGACCATGATTACAAACAGAGAAAAACCTTCACAACAATGAGATCTGTCCAAATTCATGACTTGGTGTTTTTTGTTTGTTTGTTTATTTTGGAAGGTAGGCTGTGTCTCCACTAGTGTCATGACAACCTTTGTTTTCTTCCCATCTGTTCGCCCAGCAATTAGACCCATGCTCATTTTATTTCTCCAGCTCACTCGTGGATCACTGAAGAGAATAAATCAATACCCTTTACTCATCCCTCACACAGCAGCCAGTTACCTAAAACCATGTCCATGTTATTTTTTTCTTTATCCTTTCTTCCAGGAACTGACCCAGAACTATGACGCACCCACCAGTCAAATGTTCTCTCTGCTGTTGTTTCGTAGTTCCTTGACGTCAGAGTTCTTTTTTTCCCTTTACCCAGAGCTGACAGCTTTTCAGAGGAAACGTAGCTGAAAACAGAACTTTCCCTCAGCTACCTTGTTGCTCTCTCCTCCTTCTGCCATCTAAATTCCTAATTCGCCATTTTACATCACAGTCTCTATAGCTGCAGCATTTCTTCTCCATCTGATCTCACTCCTCCTTCCTGTTCAGGTATTGGATAAGGACCTACGTTGCCATAGACTGGAGCTACAGGTAAACGATCTCAAACAGCACATCAAGCAGATGGTCGTGCTTGCTGCGCTGCAGGATCAGGAGAACAAGCGCATGCAGAAGTAGGTTGACAGTAAATGTAATGAATTATCCTTGAATCAAGTAAATAATTATTTGTTAAAACTGAAGAAACTGCATTTCATGTCACATTCAGTGCATTTATTCAGAAAATAATCATTTTTCAATTCTTTTTCTGATTGATCTTAGAATGATGAACATCCTGCTGCCTGCTTACAGTCGGCACTACTCTGCGTTGCATGGGGCTGGACTGATGGCACCAGAAGACAGGGGGGAGAGCCATGCGCTGGAGCACCTTGTGCTGAGGGAGAGGGGTGTTGTCTGGGCAGACCTGGAAGGTGTAGGCCAACATGTGAAAGGTGACGGGACTGGAGAGGGACCACAGGAAACAAATGAGGCAGGAGGGTCTGTGCTTCACAGCGACTTGGCACATGTCCTGACTTTCTCACATCTGCTCTACCACCAGAGCAGCCCCTGCAGTGAGTCATGATACCCTCTACATCCCATTTGTTCTCATATTTTTTGATATTTGTCATACATTGAGGAATCTTTTGTTGGTTTCTAGGGTTTAGTTTTCAGGACATGTCCGTAAATAAATGCGGTATTAATTACAGAGATGGGAGTGACAACTTCCTCAGCATTGTAGTCACATCAACACGGCTCCATAGGGTTAGGGTTATGAAATGTACAAACTAGCTGTGAGTCACACAGAAAGACATCGGGAGCTTCTGTCAGGGCCTCCATTCTTCGGTGCAACCAAGTCACAATTTTGGAGGTAAAATACAATCAACTTGATGCTGTTTGTGATTCAGAAGTAGCACTCAGTGGCTTCTCACTTAGCAGATATATTGTAAACTGAAGTTACAGCCACTGCAGTAGGACTTTAACTGTCATACCTGCATGACAGCAGCGGCAGCACTTCTGTCAGGGCCCTCTCTCATGATATACTGTATAAGCCATGGCAGACAGTGGGGCATGAACCAAAGCTGGCCAACAATACTCAATTACTGTGGCAGTGTCTATCATTTGTCAGCCAGTGACCTCTGTGTACCTGTGCATGTGTACGGCAGGTCGCTTGCTTCCTTTTGTTGTGGAGTTTGCACGTCTTGGTTGCTTGTCATTGAAATCCATTTATACAGTGTAGTTTGACATTTCTTGCAAACCCGAATGGAGGTTTGAATAGTTACGTGACGTTTGGTTTGGTCCAACGACAATATATATAAAAGGAAAATTAATGGTTTTGTATCAGATTCCAGCTGTCGTGTTTCCTTTTAGTGTCACATGTGCATCACATTTAGGCATTTTGACGACTTTCTCTAATATTGCACAACAGAGACTGATTCTCTCTCTCTCCATTTGGCTCCTTTCATTTCTTTTCTTGGTTTTCTGCCCCAAAAAAAACACTTGGTAGCCACTTGATGGTTCTCGGCAACATCTAACCTTTGGATGCATTTGTTTGTTTGAGCAAGAGTAAAGCTTCTTTGGTATGTACTTTAGTTGCTGCTGAACAATAACAAGTTTTATGAAATCTCCCTTCATTATTCTACAATTGCATGCTGCAGATGCTGACGTATCTACACTTTATCTTATTAAAACGGGTGAAGCTTTAGCAGCGCTGTCTCTATCTGTCTATGTCATTTTAATAGTGTCTGAAATATGGAGTGGATATTAAATTTAATTCAAGTGTCTCTTTTCTCTCTAACTTTCAGGTGCAGATCGGCACACAAAGAGAGCACTATCTGGCAACAGTGCTCCATCCCAACAAGGTAACTCTTCCTGCACTCTCCCTAACAAAATGGGGAATATTTTGCTAGTCATTAATCTAAAACCCCAGCGTACCTGTCAGCCCCCCTCTCCCCACCTCTATGACTCATTCATTCATTTGCTGTCTTTCAGTTTCACCTTTGACATAATCCATCACACTTATGCAAACGCACTTTGAAAAATGATGCTAAATTTAATTCAACGATGCCAGAAGATTATGCAGTCATGTTGTGGGTGTGCTGTATAAAGTTGAAATTGTTCCTAAATTTTCCCAGAAGCCGAGCTTGTTTTTACAGTTCTTGCACTAAGGACAGCCTGTCTGTCTCTATCTGTCTGTCTGACAGGATTGACTGGTTCAGAAAAGTAATATCCAAAATAATAAAAATCAGACATGTAATATAATTTGATTTACGATCGTGCCACATTCTGTCCCAGCCCAAAGTTCAGTAATGAAACGTTGCGAGATCTCCGACGACTTTTACAGAGGGAAAAGTGCGCATGGGGAACCTTTGGGGAAATTTAGCAAAAAAAAAAAAAAAAAAACTTTTGTGAAATATTGCTCTCAAAATTGACTGTAATGATATTTACAGCAGGTGGTCCACGTTTTACTCAAACATTCTGTGAGAAATGTTATTGTAAAAAAAAAAAAAAAAAAAGCCACTACCAGATGACTGGAGTCGGTTGAATGCTGATGGTCTATGAAAGCAGTCGGGAATTTGTCACCTCGGTTATTAAATTTAGAACCTGCAACTTATTATAGCAAGTGGAGCGGTGGTTACTATTGCCGCCTCACAACAAGGAAGTCCTGGATTTGAATCTGACTGGGACCTTTCTGTGGAGTTTGCATGTTCACTCACTTAGTGTCTGTGCGGATTTCCTCTTGAGTGCTCGTTTCACCTCTCGCCTCTTAAAAATGTGCAGGTTGGGTGAATTGGAAACTTAGAATTGCGGTGCAAAAGAGGTTGTCTATCTCTCAGCCAATGACGGCTGGGACTGGATCCAACCCCTCGCAACGCCGCAAAGTATACAGAACAAAGGTTTTGGTGCCATTCCAATAACAAAACACACACACAACTCTCTCTGAAATAGGTTGAAACTTGGCATTCAACATTCTTTATTGCGTATTTACTCAAACTGACACTTTAGATCTTTGTTGTAACATTATTTGAAATTATAAAAGTAATGAATCTGGACAGAATTATTGAGACCCAAAAAGGCCTATGGGTGCCAATTACTTTTGTCAGTTTCAACTTATTTCAGAGGAAATGGTGTGTGTGTTTTGTTGGCAAGGTAGCATCACTTTGAGGTTGGCTGGATCGATCTAAGTGTGCGTCTTTATTAAACATGAAACCTCCCTGCGCTTACATGCACACTATACTCTTACTTTGATTATTTGCCTGCAGTCAAGGCAAGGATTGTTTGCATGGAAGGAAATAACAGGATTCCACTCTGCTCTGAATCTACATGAGGTGTTGCGTAATCTCACGTGCAGTGAGTCTGCAAGGTGAGGGAGTGTGTGCAGTGGTGGCTTGATGTTGACATGCTTTAATAATTTACAGTCAATAATTACCTATTTCTGTTACTAGTAAACATATATGGATTTATGCCAATATCATTTGCTGTATGGTGCTATTGCCTTAATTGGAGCACAGTGGAAGTTTGAACTTGTATGTAAATATCGTGTATGAGTTAAAAGACAATACTTCAGTCAGTGACTTGCTGTAGTGCTTTACAAATTCAAAATAAGACTAACTCTATTAAGTCTTTCAAAAGTGTTTTTACCCATGTCCTTAAAATGGAATTATAAAAGTAATACTACATTTTAGCTGCAGAAATGTTATACCCCAAAGTGCCTAATCCAAAACATTTATCTTAAAAGAAGAAATCCATATAATCCTTCTTGCATTGTTGCTTTAATCGAATAATTCCATTATTCAAATTGTCTAAACATAATAATCAAATCAAACTCTGTTTCCACTCAATTATGGCTTTAGTAACACACACACACACAGCATAATTTCACTTTAATGCTTACAATGTATTGTACACACACACATGTGCAATCTGTATAGCTTTGTCAGTGATTATCCTTAACGACTGGTTAATTACTGACATATTCCACATAATGTAGCATTTAGCATTCAGACAAACTCTCCCGCTCGTGTCCTGACGCTGTTTATTTGTCAGCCTCCTGCTGCTTCCTCGCCTCTTAATGGTAGTCACTCACTGCAGCATGTTATGAGAAATCGCTCCACCCTGCAGCTTACTAAACCAATCAAATCTGATCAGATTTGGAGAGGGCTGGGATTTGGAAAGAGCATTAACTCTTTATGGAATGGTTAATAATGGTAAGTCACTTAGAATTAATCACTTTGAAGGAGCATTTGAAGGTACATTTAAACCTGCCGTGTTTCATAATTGATTAGATGTCCACATAAACATTCATGGCTGCTTGTGCTGTTCTCTGTCTTTCACTACAGGCTTAAATCTGTCCTCTAGCCCTCACCGTCTCTGTCTGGTTTTCTTCCTTCCTCGGTTATTGCTGTCCATTCTTCTTCAAATGTGTTTGTCTGCTTTTTTTTCTCCCCCTGTCTAGCTGTCTTTCCCTCCCACCGTCTCCTTTTGTCTGTTTGTTTTTCTCTCCGTCTTTCCAGCTTCTAACCCTCCCAATCCCTCTTGAGCTTCATTCATGAAAATGCAGATCCACAGCAGGGCAGGGAAAAACGTCAACAGACGTAAACTCCCCTGCTCCACCAACCAGAAAAGGCGCACTATAAAAAACAGGCAGCAGCAACCAGGCGACCCTAATTCAGTGCAGCCTCCACCAGAAATAGCAACTCATGCATGTATTAATCCCCTACAAGCCAAAAATATGTGATTGAAGGAACTCTGCCGCCATTTATTGCAAAGGACAACTCCTCTGCCACAGAAAGGGGCTATTTATCACTGTCCCCCTCATCTGCCGTGCTGTCTGAGGTCTGACTCATTTGTTAAATATTGCATACTGGTATTCAGGGTAATGTACAGATCAGTTACTCACCTTTGCGTTTACCGTCTGCGTGTCCTTTATGTGCCATTTTTCCTTTTTTAGACCTCCCCCTCAGGAAATGCCACGAGTCAAACGCTCTTTAGAATGTAATGCAGGTGTCGTGATTCAACCACATGCTATCCTGCAACACACACACACACAAGTTAATATGCAACTAAGGCTGCGCAATGGTCCAAATATAACACAATTTCCAAAATCTCTCCAAAATAGAATGCCAGGCAGTGTGGTGTTATGCAGGTATGTGTTTGTATTCCAGTGTTTTTGGCACTGTGCCCTTATTTAACAGTTCCCAAAAAGAGAGTGACAGGAACAGGAGAATGGCATGCAAGATTGTGGCTGCATGGTATGCGTCCCAGACCATCATGCACTGCTGCCCTTATTATACTGTTTGGGCTTTACGGTGGAGTGAAAGCTTAGAAGCAGGAATGGCAACAAGACAGATTCTTGCTCTAAAATACTGCCATTTTCTCCACTTAAGCCAAGCCACTAACACTGTGTATACATTCACAATCTACAAATAAGTGAGTGGAAATGGAATATTTGATACGGGCACAAAAACACGATACACATTCCAATATTGATCCTTTGCCATGATTAACATTGGCAGCTGATTTTGTTTTTAAGGTCATGCATTCTCTCCTGAAGATAAGAACTCAGCCAATTTAGGAATGTTCCAGAAAGGGAACATTCATAAATGTAAGATGGGAGAGGAAGCAGAGGGTCCTCCTGTGAGCAATATTGGTGGGAGGGATATTGATATTGTGCTTAAAGACGACGAGCACACTGCTGCATTTAGCTCCGAGTCAGACTGACTTCCCATGCTGCTGTCTGTGTTTGAGCTCTTACCACTCAGCATTTGTTTAATCCAGGCCAGGTGAGATCCCGGTGTCTGATCTAACGCTGATCTAACTCTGTCACCCGGTTATTGTTTCATTTACTATTATTTGTTAAACATTGTTTGTGTTTTTAAGGTGGGGGAAGTCAGACCGACGCGCAGAAGGAAGAACCTCCCAGGAAAGCAGTCCGAAGAAATCTGTCTATGTCACTGCCACAAAGTCCCAAAAACACCGGCCAGGCCCAAACCTGTGAGGAGGGCATGCTTCCACTCCAGAGCACAACAGAACCTGTCCAAAACAATATTTTTACCCTGCCACCGAGCTCCGTCATCGCCTGCGATCCCAACATGACCTTTGATTTCCAAGACAATGAAGATCAAACTGCAACTAACGCAACCATCATCATAGACAGTGGCAGCCCCTGTCAACCATCACACTCCACACACCCCTCTGTTCTTCAAGCCCATCCAGCCGGCACCAACGGGGGGAACCAAAGTCCTGCCAAGAGGTGAGAGAATGTTACTATTCATTGTAAGCACAAGTTCCATAAATGTATTGTGTATTTCATAGCAACAAGCTGTTTATGTTGGAGCCATGAACACAAAATACATAATGGCCAACTCTAATTGCCCCTGTACATTCTGATATAGGCAAACACAATCTAAAAGCCCCCTGACTTCTGTACACACACACACTGAACCAACTTGAGATTTGAGAATAAATGTCTTCCCTGTAAAAGTCAGTGGGATGTAGGGCAGCAATGTTCAGGGCTTCAGACTGTGCCCACTGCTCTGAACCAGGTGGTGCAGCACCACATGTGGCTTGGAATGCTCTAAATCTAGATGCATTGTGCAATCTGCTCCATATAACACTGCCTCTCTCTCTCTCTCTCTCTCTCTCTCTCTCTCTACCTGGAAATAGTTGTAAACAAATACTTTGATACACCTACTGCTTTTCTGGAGATGCCAGTGGGACTCGGTTACAGGGTGTGAAACACACACACACACACACGTAGCTCAACAAAGTCTTGGCCAGAATATGATCAAATAATAACTTTCACTATAGCTTTCAATTCCAAGTGTTTGCTGCCATTTGACATTTCTGACTGATTAATTGCTGTGTGTTTTAGCCGCACCAATAAGTGTAACACGTATGTAATTATTGATATCCTGTGGAATGTGAGCATTCCGGGCTTCTCATCTGTGTAAGTACAGTCATTAGAGGTTGATTTATGGAACGGCTGTGGAGTAATTATGCTCCTGTTGCAAAAGTGAAAGATGAGAGCCCAGACTGCATTAACTGTAGTTTATATCAGCTTCATACACACCCAAACAAGAGCCACTTACCTGCTACAGGCCGCAGTGACAATACTGTGTACCCCTGTGATCACTGAGTCATTTAGGACTGCAGTGCAACCCGAGTGTCGGTTAGAAGAATTTTTAAACTGTGTGTGTGTGTGTGTGTGTGTGTGTGTGTGTGTGTGTGTGTGTGTGTGTGTGTGTGTGTGTGTGTGTGTGTGTGTGTGTGTGTGTGTGTGTGTGTGTGTGTGTGTGTGTGTGTGTGTGTGTGTGTGTGTGTGTGTGTGTGTGTGTGGTGCGTGCATTTGTGATTGCGTTTGTGCGGCGTTTGTGTGGTGCGTTTGTGTGTGCGTGCGTGCACAAACACAGGGTGCACGTTTCACACCAGCACATACAATGAAAAGAATGTGCTGGTTAAGTATCTGAGAGACAACCAAGTTTGCATAAACAAATGTGTGAATGCAGGTGCATGAAGAAGAAGCCTTGACAACAAGTGACAACATGTGAACACACACCTCCTGCCACGCACAAGCTTTTGTTTGAAAACAGTGGCAAATTGACTTTAACATGAAGTTTTGCTCCACAGACCACAGATTCCGTCCTTACTGGAGGTGAGACGTGCTAAGCCTTCCTACATGGAAATGACATCCGCTGCGCAGGGGAAGCGTATATTCAACAGGTAAGCTGCCCCATCAGCTGCTGCTCCATTCTGCTTATTTATTTATCTCCCAAATGTGAAGAGTCATTGAAGTTATTTTTGGGGCAGAGACTTAAGAGTGTTGTCAGAATGGAATCCAGTTATAGAATTTGTGGAACTGATGTTGGATTTTCTTCATTGATCTTTCCCCATCTCTGTCATTCTGTGCAGAGGCCTGAGGGATGACGTGCCACAGGGCCCTTCAGCTAAGCGCATAAAGAAAGACCCTTCAGTGGAAAGGAGACCACTCAGGGTGCATCGCTTTGCTGGTATGTGTCAACGCGGGGAGAAACGCACAGCAAAATAAAATGCAGTTCATGTCAAGTCACAATTTTTGCACAAAAACATCCCCAAGGCCTCTGGAAACACAGGCAAACCTAACTCTTAGCATAAATGGAAATAGAGGAAGCCTCAGTGCCGGCATAGCAAGGCACATTGGGAAGCATTGTTACCTTGAATGCTCACATGAATCACATAAATGCTTTGGGTAGCATCAACGTTGACGAGCCAGAATATGTGTACAGTCGACGCAAACGGAACATTATGGATTCATAAAGATGGACTGGGTTACAGAGTGTTATGGTGTCGTCACGGAGACACAAATCACCTAGATACAACATTTATAGGCAGAAAATAAAGACACCGAGTAATGAAAGAAGTCCTATTATTTAAGTCTTATTGGTATTAAGGAGATAGAATAAGCGTTTGTGTGGTAGCTGCAGTAGACAGTGTTGACAGATAGGTGGCGTCATCTAAAGACACACTGTTGCAGACTAATGTGAACTCTCAGGGAATCGTGATGCAATCTTTGGTCGTCCAGCCAAAGCAGCGGCCCTAGATTGCAGAATAAGAAGCCTCAGGTCAAATATTTTAACGGTTCTTCAGATGTCGTGACTTTAAAATCCTTCAGATTTTAAAGATTTTTCAGCCTTCTCTGTGTGTGTGTGTGTGTGTGTGTGTATTGTGTCTTGTTAGAGCGGAGGCAAGTTGAAGCTGATTGGCTGAGAGCCTGGCACTCAGCCAATCAGCTTGCAATTTTGACTTTAAAAACGTGTTGAGATAGAGACGACTGAAGGCCTGAATGATGCTTGAATGATTTCTCTACCTGAGAGTATGAAGACGATGTAAAGACCTGAAGCCATGAAGTGCCTGGAGAAAATATTCAGACTATGTCTGTAGGTTTAAGTATGGAAGCAAACAGAAGACTAGGCCTGTTGTCTATCTACACTGTGCTCTGTATACTCATGACGTCTGCTGTGTGTCTCCAGGATCAGACGAGAACAAAGCCCGCAGAGTCGTTAGGAGCGTCTCTGAAGGGAACCTCAACCTACTCGAAGCTCAAAAGCCCAGATCCATTTTCTATAAGACCTCACAGCAGCTGAAGCGAGTGGCCAAGCGGATGTAGGACGGCAATCCCATACATTTACGGACGATGTCATTCGCCACACATCACAAGTGTTTTCTGCCAATTCCTGGATAAAGGAGTTTGTGGCCAATATTGCAGGTTTGTCATACAGAACGCTGTCTTGTTTAATGCAGTGACTTAAAAAAACACTTATCTATTAGCAACATCACATCTGTGCACATCTAAACATTCATGATCTTATCTGATTGTGTTTTAGACTTTATATAATAGTTGGAGGATGAGTTTAATCTGGTTTTAGCTGACCTTTTGGTTTAAAGCTCAGTGGTGAGGTAGAGAAGGTTCTATGTTCTGAATCCATGATGTACAGGACTTTGGATGCTCATTTGAAGCAGGGTACTCTTTGGCTGGTGGTCGTATTTCCTAAGGGCAGCTAATGTCTTTGGTTGCACTCAAAAAGAGGCATCCCAGCAAAACAGATTCAGTTTTAGGAATTTTATTTCTGGGTTGAATGTTTCCTTGTACAGAGAAGAAGACAGGATTCTACTGCAGATAGTTCATCATAAACTGATTCTAACCATTTATGTCTGTTTTTCAATGAATAAATCTTTTATTACATATAACATCGGCTTCATTGGGTCTGAATGTGGCTCACGTTGACATTTGAGTGCCAAGATGTTCCGGGTGAAACTGGAGTTACCTCAGAAAAGCACATTTGGGAAAAGGAAATTAATCACTGTTTTCATTCAGTGCTGCTTAAGGATTGTGTACAGTAATTATATCATCATTCAGAACAGGGGGTCATCCTCAGCCTTCAGTCCAAGGATGTCCAAAATGACTAAGATAACAAAGAAAACACTCGGATCTTCAATTTCATCTCCTACGTCAGTGTCATCTGCTGTCTGAAAGATATTTATAGTGTTCTCATATGGCATGTTAGGTTGATTGAATGTGAAGAATCACTCGCCCGAGCTTTTATTAGAATTCTGTGCTAAAAATGAATGTCAAAAAATACCTCCTGTATGTATGCAGAGGGTGGGACCTCATCGCTCTGTCTGGAGAGAACTAGACTTGTCACTTTGAATTCAGCCTTGCAACTTTCAGTGGCACAGCATTCAGTGTGATCTTTATTTTTAGCTCAGGAGCTCAATGCATATATCAGCACTGTACTGCGCAAGCACTGACACCCTCTCATGCTCTCATTCACAAGAATCTCTTCATTCTCTGTGTGTGTGTGTGTGTGTGTGTGTGTGTGTGTGTGTGCGCACACACACAGGGAGGCAGGTCTTGGCTAAAGTTTATTAACTTTCTCTCAGCCAATGGGGCGCCTTGTGCGTTTTTCCTGCTGACCAATGGGACAGATTGAGAGGTTGGAGGTGGATGTTGCTTAGCAACTGCAGGTAGAATCTCAGATCATGTCGGACCCATTGTTTTATCTTGTCTCCCTGAGAGACGTTACATGTTATGTGTTGTGATTCGTTGGAAAAAAATACCTTGGTGCAAATGCGTCACAAAGTTGTTTAGCAAATATCACACTGACTTTAATGGCGTTTCCCCTTTAAGACATAGCACTTTCACACGAGTGCCATTGAACTGCTACATGTAGCTGTAAATGTCACGTAGCTGGAGTTCATTCATTTTAATTGGATTTGTTTAAATATTATTATTATTATAATTATTATTATTATTCCAGGATCAAAGGCAGGAGTGAGCACTTTTCAAACAAATAACACACCAGGTTGGTAAAGAAGGAATCTGTGTTCTTGTGACCTCTGAAGCTTTTCCAAATTTGAACCTGCTGTGCCCCGACAATACTCTCAGGCACATGAAGGATTGATGCCATTAATCACCTTATTGATTGATGAAACGTGACTTATACTGGATGAAGTGAGGGGCGTGGTTTAGACTCTGTTTCCCACCGTCACCAGCAGCAGCAGAAACACTTGACGACCACACATAAATATAAGCATATGCACACATGCCTACACTCGGCTCCACTCCCACAAAGACACACGTCACAACTGTGAACTTTTGGTCCCCTGTCTAATTAGACAACCTGACATCTTAAAGCAACCTGACATCTGTGGGATTGCCGGTTATTACTGATCACCGATCATCACCGACTCCTTTTAGCACTAAACCACACTGACATGCTGTTGTTTCACCTCTGCTCCTCTCGTGGTTACTTAGTAGTGTGGACACATTCCAGTGTTGATAGTTGACTGTGATATGAGCCGAGTTGAAGCGAACACTAAACTAGACACTCATACCTCTGCCCAGGCTGAACGAGCTCAGATTAAATGTATTGTGTTCTACTAATATACAAGCCTAAAGAGGGAAACCCAGCTAGAGTCATCGTCCATTTTCCACTGTTATCTGACTCCTGAGTTGCAGAGGCAGCCAGCGTAGCAAACAAGCCAAGATGTCCCTACACCCGGCCACGCTCTCTGGCTCTTCCCTCGGGGGATCCCAACATATTCCCAGGCCAGACGAGACCTATAATCCTTCCGACATATTCAGGGTCTGTCTTGTGGTCTCCTCCCAGTTGGACGGGCCTGGAACATCTCCCGAGGGAGACGTCCAGGAGGCATCGTGAGTCCATGTTCTAAACACCTCAGATGGCTGCTGTGATGTGATGGAGCGACGCTTCTCCTCCTTGCTCCTATATACCTGCTCCCTTTCAAAAGATGGAACAATAATGATCATAACTTTCCATTTCCATCTCTACACCTGATTAGCTCATCAGGGGTGTGTGTGTGTGTGTTAATCAGGGATAATTATATTTGATTTCTTTCAGATTGAAACAAATCAAGTGGTATTATTTTTAGAATAAATTGGAAAACAAATAATTAAATAGAATAATGCCGTAGCACACAATGTTAAGTATTTGTTATTATAGTTCCTGGACCTGGATCGCCACCAAAATGTAATGGCTTCTTACACACCCGTCCACTGAGTTTTGTCAGACCTGGCTCAGATTTGACAAAACCTCCAGCTTGGTCTCTGTACTCTCTATTATCTGTCTTCAGGATTTGGAAACTACTGCTTTAATGTGTACATAAAGCTTAGACAGACAGACATGATGACATTTGCACTCACTACTTGTGTAAAAGTGAAACATTAGTTGACCTGATGGTGGCGCTATAATACCAACAGTCACATTTTGACATTACCTTTAGAGCTTTGGACATGGTACAACCAAAAGTTAGTTGTTTGTCAAAGTAACAACCATTCAGCCCCTTACAAACATGGTTACAACAGAAAGGGGAACCCCAACGACATCATCATCATAATCATCATCCACACCTGACCACTGGGGACTCCAATCGCTGTAACGACGATCGTTACCACAACCAGGAGGACTAATCAGGTGTATCAACAGCCCTGATTATCAACGACCCTGACAACCACTCCACAGAGGTTATCACCTCTGGGAACCAGTCAGAACTGAAGAAGCCCTTCGGATGAGAGGTGAAACGTCTTCAGGCCTTTACCGGCAAGTCCACGTGCCTAAGATGAACGTTCCTGGGATACCTTTACCTGGATGACTGAGAACCTTCACGGACATTGAAGTAAGAAATTCTATTGATTTTATTATTGCTTTCAAATATGTCCTTATACAAGAGAATCGGAACAGAGTGGCTCGCAATTGTCTCCCTTCCCGTGATGCTTAATGCAAATATTTAAATGGGGGTTATGGAAATTCCTGGGATGCACTCTGGATTTGACATGTAAAGCAGGATGATGAACATTTTTGTTTACACCAGCTCCATCTGTGTCCAGCAGAGCCACCGTGGGAAGCAAAGAAATAGAGAGAGAGAGAGAGATTAACAATTGTGCCGTCCATTAAATTGGACCATATTTGTGGAGATACTGCAACTCAAAGGGCTGAGTGCCAATCAATCAGAGTGTTTCTGGATCAGGTAAGAATTACACCTTTTTCAAGATACTCTAACCTGCAGGAAACATTTAGAGATTAGACGTTGTGACTTGAGGTGCAGAAGAAGAACGAGCAGATGTCTCCATTTTGTATGGGCATGTGTAGTTCAACCGGTTAACGCGCAATTTTCCTGTGTTCTTACAATCGGCGCTGTTCTGTGTGTGTATGAATATTGGTGGATGCGAGTTCTTTGGGAGAACAGGGCGGTGTCCATTTATGCAAACCACCAAGATCTTCAAGGACAATATATTCTTCCTGAGAACATTCCAGGAAGTGAGAAGCCACGTAACAACCATGCATCTTACCAACTCACACACACTCAGAAACTTGGTGGCAAATGATTGAAGACGCATAGATGCAGATTACTTGAAGACATGTTTCAGATTCTTATCTACTATTTATATTTATACTCTGTAGGTATGAGTTTGTAGAGAACCTGTGGTAGCAAAATTCCTCCTCTATCTGTTGACTCTTGGCAGAGGCGTGTGCAGTGGTTCTAGTGGGGGATGGGTTGGATTTACAGTCTCCTTTACCAGGTAACGCTGCTGTTGTGAAACAATGTGACAGAAAATCAGTAGAGCTGTGATGGCTCAGCAGTGTTCTTTGGCCCTGGACATTTCTTACCAGGAGCTTATCCAAAGCCCACCTCAGATGTATGTAGCCAGCGGATGACTCATCCTCCGGAGAATGAGCTGCATGCTGCAGGTAGCCTTGCAAATAAACAGTTCACCTTTTACAGAGTCGACTGAAGCACTCTGGTGACTCAAACCCTTAAACAAACTGTGACACAACAAGACACAGTCTGACTGTGGCAAATACCCTCCCGCCTTTATCCTTACCTGTTTATTTCACACGTAATTGCCATCAAGCTAAAACACAGGCAAGACTCCAGTGATTATGCTGTGTAGAGCTCAAGCATGATCTCATTACACATTACACCCAAACCACCAGGAAACACAGCACACACTGTGAACCATGATGCTCAGCTTGGACGATCAAAAACACAGAGACGTCATGTTGTTTTTACCGCTGAGTACAATGTTGCTATGATCCCCCAAACGTCAGGCGATGTGTTTTACAGGCTCGGAGAGATTATGAAATATATAAAATGTATCAAATTGCAGTCTGCACTTGACAAGTTTAGTTTACAGTCCTTTCATAGCTGTGACATAAAGGTTGCTTTACTTATTACACCATGGAAAAGTTAGGGAGAAGGTCAGGGCGAGCATTTGGAATTTGATTGGCATAGACACACTTTTTTAACTGATTTTCAGCCAGATTTGACATCTCCCCGCCTCCCTTCACCCAAAGGTTGCTGGATTTCCTGGTGCAAGTAGATGTGTGTAAATAATTGAGGTCCTCTAGCAGTGAGAACAGCAAAGACTGCTTCTCCCAATGGAAATGTACAACTTCTTCATGGCGAAAAACAAATATTGTGTCAATCAACAGAGGAAATAGGTGATTCTTTAAAAAAAATAATTAAAGTCCCTGTATATGCGATCATTTAGCATCAAACTTCATTTTAATGATGGTTGCACAATTAGACTTAACCACTGGATAGCAATAATACAGTACAACACAAGATGGTCTTATAATGGGTGACGATGTAATCAATGTGGAGCAGAGATGGAATGTTTCACCCAAAGTGACACCAGTGAGGCAAGAAAAGACAAACAGGAGCCACTGAGACAAGAAGCCAAAATAGGCAAATCTACAGGTTTCCACAGATACTCGTGTTTGCTGCGTCTTGATTAAGCCTCCAAGTTTGTTGTTTGATCAACGTCTTCCCTCTCGCATGGAGCTGCATGTGCCGCTCTCACACACACGTGGACAACACACTCCACCGTAACACATCATTGAGACACAAAACTCAACTCAAGATATTAACATAATGCAATACAATAACATGTTTAGACAATATTACACACATATAATCAAATAATAACAATATTAATATGTCTGCAATTTCTAATTGTAAACAAAGCCTGATTATATAATATTATTGACATTTTATACAATGTTAAGTCTGTTAATATCAATAATATTTATTAACAAAGCCGGAAAATATGTGTAATATATTGAAATATTTATAATTATGATCAGATGCAAAGTTTAAATCAAATCATGCTCTCATGGGATGATTTCTGCTGATTAAACCTTTATTTGTGGGGCACCAATAATCACTGACCATGACGTCATTCACACATTTAATAACTGAATTCTAAGCTCAATCTACAACCAATAATGTCCCAGTCATGTTAAGGAGATGCTGTGTGTGGCTCCTTTAAACTGAGAACCGTCCCCACGCTTCATTCACATTCAATGTCATTCATTTGATTCAATGTCATTGTATTTGCATGCTGCCTCACAGCTTCCCTGAGGAAGGAGGAATTAGGGAGTATTTAGATTTCAAGCTGCTGTGACCTGAACCCCCTAATATTTTCAAACACGGTCATTCATATTTTAAATACAGTTCATGTGTGAAGTTGAAGCTCATTGTTTCTACACTGAGCATTGTCACCAGTGTCACTATCACCACGGGAGGCAGATCTCTTAGGTCCGCCAGTAGCTATGTGGCAGTTCAGTTTCATTGTTCTGAATAGGTTTGATAGAATGTTCTGGTCCTCTGGTGCAGTCATGACACAGTTCATGGACCTAACTCTCTCTTGACACGTTGTTGGTGTGATAGGAAGTGAATTAGTTGTGCTTGTTGTTTGGGATCATAGGTGAGACATGATCAGGTACAGGAATACCAGAGGCTCCACCCAGAATTCCACTTCCTGACTGGCTAACAGAGCAAACACGCCTGAGTCATGAACACAAGCGTCACAATCAAAGTGCCTCTCTGTATCACTACAGCTGTGATGGGACCCGACTGTGCTGGCGACCTGAAGTGAACTAACGCTCCAATTCAAGTGATTGCATCCACACAACATGTAGCTACGCTCCCACCGAATGCTGCTTTCACAATGGCTGCATATGTGGCGCTGAAGCAGCGCTGCAGCAGACGCGTGCTGTTGGAACGCATTTGTCTTTCACACTACAAGCAATGCTGCTGCAGGGAAATGCAGCAAATACTGTTCAAACAAAGCACAGACATCCAAGATGCTAGTGTTTCCTGTTGACTGTGTTTTGTAGCCTACAGAGAACTGCTCTGATGCTATACGTCTGTAAAATGCTTGTGCGGTCTGTAAACACCTTTAAAGAGGATGCCATTGCATCAACAAGACATTTATATAGGATCCCCAGGTTATTATTGGGCTGTTGAGCGTGCAGCAGGTAAACAGAATGCAGAATAAACACAGCACCGGCGTGCAATGTGAGTGCTGTCACATGTTCATATGGGCAGCAAACAGAACAGTGAGTAGCTCTGTAATGCTTCAGCTGTAAAGGGAGTATTAGATCATGATCTGCTCGGCCTATAGCTTAATAACCTTTGGTGTTGCTTTTCAAGCATTACAGCTGGAAGTCATGTTTTCAAACTGCGAAGGGACAAGATGTCAACACCAACATCTGGACAGACGTCACAGGGGCACAGATAGAAATCCTGGGCTCCCTGACAAAAGTTGACCACTTTCAGACAGCAGAGAGTTGTAGGTTAGCCAGGGGACGGACTGTATTGTTGGGTTCAGACAGTGTGAGATGGCGTCCTAGCTCAGCCTCACTAAGTGATGTTCAGGGTCAGACCTCAGGAATATTCATAAACAAGCCCCCGACTCACGTACAAAAAGGAAATTTGCTATTGGAAAGAGTCTGAAAGTGTTTTCTTCCCAAGTGTCAGTCAAGTCCAATGTCAGGACAGGCATGCAGGTCACAAGTCAACACTGATAAGAAAACACTGGAGGCTTATTTGTGATTTGACGACTCCACAAAGCAACATGTTTCCTCCCACCAATTCATTTCAATTCATCACAAAATGATTAGAGTTTTAGATATTTTCACACAACAATCACCCAACATCCTGCGTAATGAAACCTTTTCCTTCTATCCTAATATCCTTTTTAACTGTAGATCTACTGTAGAGAAACGCTCACCTACCTGAGATCTCCCACTCACTGCGACCCTTGTGACCCTCCACAGATCCACTTAGACCGTCTCCTCCCATCCCATGAAGCTGACCAGAAAACAGCCAAAGACGGTCCGACGTGGACAGACAGAGCGCCCCCATCAGGTGAGAGGCAAACTGCACCGGCTGGCTTGTGTCATACGCAAACACACACAGACGCACATACCTGCACTCACACACTCTTTTGTGCAGGCTTACACAGGAACAAAAATACTAGGTCTCTCTGCACACCCCACCCCACCCTCCAACCATAAAAAAAAAAAAAAAACACAGCTTATAACTGCAACTTAGTGAGACACCCACATTCAATTGCAGTGAAAAGCAAATGACCCTGAAGATGAGTCACTGCATTCACTCAGACTTACTTTCTTTTCTTTTTTTGAACACGTTGAAAATCTCTTAAGGCAGAATGAAGCGGTGGTGCTGCTGCGTCAGAGGTAACATGGTAACATCCACTCAGGTAACAAACGCGTGGAGAGGAAGAATAAGAACAGTCAGAACAGAAAATAGTGCATATTGTCATTAAAAATTCCACAGAATGTTTGAATGAATGATGATTTCCCAGCTGCACCACACACACACACACACACGCAACCACACACACACACACACACACACACACACACACACACACACACACACACACACACACACACACACACACACACACACACACACACAGACATACACACACACGCGCACGCACACACAACCTGCAATTAAAAAGAGCTTCCTTCTCTTCCCTAATCATACACGACTCCCACCAATCAGTAATTAGATGTGCAGTGATAATTAAAGAGTCGAGAAGCACAAGAGTCGTATAACTGATGGATGGAATTACCGTGTTCTGCTCGGCGGATAGACATTGTTGTGATAATTATACAGTGTTTTTACAATGGAAGCTGTGTTTTATGATTTTGTTGAACCCAATATAAATTTGATTGATGTCACCGGTAATGCACAGAAGGAAAAACCCCCATGTGGTTTTTTTTATAATTTCTTTAGCATATGTTGAACTTTGAGTTTAGTATAGATTAAAAATAACGTGCTGATTAAAAACTTAGATTTAGTATAAATCTGGGAGAAGTAAATTGAATTGATGTCCATGTGAATCAAGTGTGTGCATGTGTGTAACTGTGAGCTGGAGGCCAGGTGTGTGTGTGTGTGTGGTGGGGGGGGCCTGTCTTGGCGGGAAGACTTGTTTTTTATCTGGAGGAAGAGAAAGCTTCTAAGTGATGGTGATTTATATCGTCGGGGTGTAAAAGAAGCGGATGACAGACGCTTAAAAGATCTGAAAACCAAAATGGACAAAGATTTCCTGGGGCAAATCCTGAAACATGTCCAGTCTGTCTGACCACAGTTTGTACAAGGCTCTTTGCTTAAAAAACCTGAAAGAACCTGAGACTCATTTTTGGGCATTAGGCCTGAGGGCTGCAAGTGTTATCTGGCTGCATCAAGTTTACTTTGTTTAAGAAAAGAAAGAATAGTGGAGTGTATGGGGGAGGGAGTGTAACGGGAGTCTTTAACAGGGAGTAAAAGGGACTGAAAGGATTTTGATCCAGCGATATTATATATCTGTCCTGGTCAGGCCAGACAAAAGCACACAGCAAACCACCAGAGAGCAAAGCATGTCATCTGAATAGTACGTCTTCTTTGCAGTGTTGTACATCCAAAGGCTTTGTGTCCCTGAATTTGGCTGGTAGAATGCACAAAGGAGGCAGTTTGTTCACCCCTGACAAGTGTGCTTTTATTTGCGGCGGCCCTTTGATGTATAGAGAAACTTTGGCTGGGATATCCCTCGCAGACAAATGCACCAGAAATCCCACTCCTTTATATTATCCTTAACAATTCCCTCACCATTCATTGCAAAGCTTTTATTCCCTTTAAGACCTTTATTTTAAACTTTGTGCCTGCTGTCTGTCTGTCAGCTATAATGGGGGAATCTTGTTTGACTTTATTGTACAGGGTGGGTTTTTGTCAGCAGGGGGGGGGGGGTTGGGGTCATGTTGGGGGGGGGTGTAGCGTAGCGCTGTAACGACAGAAGACAGGTTCCAATATGAAAAACACACCTTTCTGATGATACAAAAACGATGTAATGGATACCTGTTTAGTTTGAGTGACTCAGACTTAAGTATAGAGTAAATACAGCTCGTATGAGAGGGGCCTGGAGGGAGGGATGAACACACTGAAGGTGTCGGAGGGAACAAAAAGTGTTTGCGGTGTTGCGAAATGAGCCAAACTGGATATTTATTACTATTTATTGTGTCAATTCCTTCAAAAGTAACATCCTACAACTGCTAATGTGTCACTGAGTATCTGCTGGTTCAGGAATGAGGCTTTGGGAACACAATAGATTTTGTCTGGACTAGTTTGGCCTTGGCGGAGGTATGGTTGTTGTTGCTCAGGCTTTTGTATCAGATATACGGAATAGAAACCTGATGTGTGTGTTTGAGCTTAGTGTCACCATCGTCTTCACTTTATCGAGTGTGAAGAACACCAGCGTCCATGTTGATCAATATGTGGATTCAGTGTGTAGCATTCCGTTTAAAATAGCTTTAGAAATCCTTGTGATCTCTTTATCTACATCAAATTGGACAGTAAATACTATTTGTATTTGTACACTTCCAGACCAGATATGTGTATTTGTTGTTACTTACTTTATAGATGTCTGATTTGTATGTAAATGTACAGAAAGTATTGTGTTTGTGAGACCTTTGTTAGTCTCTTTGGCTGTAGATTCTGAGGTCTTTTAAAGTTTCCTGCAGTTTACATGAGGATTACTGGCAAACTCCTCTGACTAACTTCACGGTCATAGGAGAGTTTCCTTGTTCTTGTCCGAGTTACAATTGAAAGAAGGCAGGGGATGAAGTTCACAGGCACGGTGAGCAGATCAGAAACCCACGACACAGTCAACACCTCCTGCTCCTACATCTCAATAGTGTCAGACTGGAAAATGAATCACAGAAAATGGTATTGAACTCTCTATTCTCCACCTACAGCCAGAGTATGACTCCTGCATTCATGTGCAGTGACTCCTGTTCCACTGCCAGCCATGAGAAAATCATTATTTTGAGGAAGAAATTGGACTACAATCATATTTCTTTATTACTATTATTGACCATTATCCTCTTAACTCCCCTCTTCTCACTTTGCTCATAGTCTAGATTTCTTATTCATACTACAAAAATTTTGTTTGATGTTTGTGAAAACATTTGGATTCCACTTGAATTTCAAAATAAAAGTCAGTCTTTTGGAGCAAATCTTGGTCCAACAGGACGACATTGTAACACGAAGGGGTCAGTGAAGGGGTCTGAGAGTTGAGTTAGTATAGTTCCATACACTCCATGTGCTGCCTTGCCCAGCGTCTTGCTCTTGTACTGTGCAATATTTGGCTAATCATAAAGAGCTTCCATTTGCAGAGCTGCCGTGCATGCAAAATTCCAGGTCACTACTTCTGGGAACCAATAATGCCTTTGGCTAAGCAACAAGATGCAAATACACTTATTCAAATTTGTACCACTGCAAACACGTTCAGGCTTTCACAAACACTCACATCCCATTTCATGTCAGCGCTCTGCCCCGGCCAGAATTAAAATGCAACGCCTTCCCTTTCATAAGTGTGTCAATCCTGATGTGAGACGCCAATTCTTAATCTCTGCGTGTCTAATTTTCACAGGCCAAAATTCCCTCCCGCCTCTCCCCACCAAATCTGTGTTTGCCCTTCTTGTTGCCTAGCGTGATAACCTCTCATTCTAATGGCGGGCCCAGATAATGTGTCTCGCCCAGGCAGTCATAAAACTAATGGGAGACAGGCAGCATCCTCCACTCCAGGCTGTCGAGCAGACGAAGGTTAGTCAGACTTAGGAGATCAATGCACTTATATGTCACACGCAGAGCTCCAGATTTCTCCCTCAGGCACCGAAGACAGAGTTTACATAATCACCTGGTTTAACTCCTGCTCTGGATCTTCAATCATAAAACATTCCTGCTTTAGAAGGGGAGGGAGGATGCGCAGTAGAACAGGGGAGGAGACGGCTGAGGATCGAGGGGAAACCTCCAGATCGCGTATTGGGTGAGCCGCCGTGGCAACCCGATTATCATCCATCCGTCCTGACGCTGTCCATCACCTCTATACATAGAACAGCCGAATTAGCACCAACGTAGCTCTGGCCATCAGCGTGATGAAGTACGATGGCGGTGGCGGTGGCGGCGGCCCCGGCGATTATTTACAGGCTGCATTAGTTTCTAAAGACCTGAACTCTGAGTCACTGACTGAGCCGATAATTAATTCCACACTCGGCAGAAATATTATGAAGCGGAATGACCCGTGTGAACACAGAGTGACAGATGTACGGCGTGAAGCACATTGTCAAGAGGGTGACAGGATGAAGCTTTATTTGGACTGATTCATAGATGGAAGTGTTTGGTTGAATTCAGGACGAAAGGAATCTTATCTGGTTTAGGTGTGCCAATCAAAGAATCGGAGTTTGGCCTCGACTTTACCCACACGTGAGTCGAGGCTTCAAAGAGGTGAAGGAGAAAGACGAGAGGGGCCTTTGGTGCAAAGTGACACGGAAAGAGGCGTTCAGGCACCTTTTTTTTTCCCCCGAAACGGCGGTTTGATGCGGAAACACAAAGGTTGTGTGCGTCGTAACGTGCGTGAGCGTCTGTGTCGTTTGACGGCGTGAGGTTGATGTTGCCTGGGTGTAACTGGAGTGTTTGTTGTTTTGTGGTTTTGTCCCAGGGCTCGACTTCCTGCAGACACACGAGGTAGAGGAGAGATATACTGACAGGCTAAGAGATAACCTGACATCAGCCACAATGCTATTTTTAACAGCAGGTACTAGTAACACATGACGTGGGGGCTCTTC
The DNA here is from genome assembly GCF_046128005.1 of Genypterus blacodes. Taxonomy (NCBI): domain Eukaryota; kingdom Metazoa; phylum Chordata; class Actinopteri; order Ophidiiformes; family Ophidiidae; genus Genypterus; species Genypterus blacodes. Next base: position 3,196,754 of record NW_027466879.1, read on the forward strand.
TTATCAATATTTATGGAACAAAGATTAAGACAGTAATGATACACAGACTGGATCCATCCTGGCTTAATAGTTGTCATTACAGGAAAGTGCTGATAGGCTGATATTGAGTTTCGAGGCTGTTCTAAGCGTTTTGTCAGCAATGTTTTGGCCGTCTGGTCTCCTCAAGAAAAGCAGAAACAAATTGCGTCTAAAGGTTTCTGCTTTGATTGCGTTTATGATGCGGAGATGAAGACAACAAGTGGCTGTGACTCACCGGCTAAATGAGAATAATTCATGTATTCCTACTGTTATTCTCACACCGTCAACTCGTACATCTTCTGACGGCTTTATTACTTTGTAGGTGCTTTTTATTTACTGTATTTGATGACTAGCTAATTTAGTCTTTCCCTTACAGCCCACAAAGACTCTATAACGGTCCAGATTAATCTCCATATTTATCCCACGGTGCGGCCGGTTGGCTACGGATTCGCAAAACATTGCCTCTGCCAAAACATATTGAAGTAAAAAACACTTAAAAGTTCTAAGGCGTAAGCTCAAAAGAGGTGAAGTATCTTGGCAACCCATAGAGCAAAATGCCACGCAGTCATACCACAGCACCAGGGGATGAAGTAATCGATCTGTGACCCTGAACTCAGCCATAAGATATTGTGGCGAGGAGTGCAGGGGAGGGCACGGATAGTGGAACAGGGGCGAGCATTAGTCAGTAACAGAGTCTGTGAAAAGCTGTGGGAGCAGAGGAAGTGTTAA